>NW_020664774.1:221078-229655 GCF_002925995.2 Terrapene triunguis
CAACCCCAGTTCTAGCACCCTCGCCAGTGGCCTAATGCGACTCCAGCTCCCGTTAATGGCAGATGGATTCGCAGATTCCCAAACCATTGTGATCATCTAGTCTGAACTCCCTGGAGAACACAGACCAGAGACCTGCCCCCGAATAATTCCTAGAGCAGATCTCTTGGAGAAAGTCAATCTTGATTCAAAAAATGCAGCAATGGAGAATCCACCACGACCTTGGGCAAATTGTTCCAATGGTTAATTACTCTCCCCGTTAAAAATGTACACCTTATTTCCCGTCTGAATTTACCTAGCTTCAGCTTCCAGCCGGTGGATCGTGTTAGACTTTTCTCTGCTAGACTGAAGAGCCCGTTATCAAATATTTGTTCCCCGTGTAGGTACATGGTATCAAGTCACCCCTGAAACCTTCTCTTTGTTAAGCTTACTAGTTACAGCTTCTTGTAACTTTTCCAGCAGAACCCGGGCCTTAAACAATGGCTCTGCTCCACCTCCAAACTGACCTCCTCTGCTAGCATCGATCTCAGCTGGTGCCCAGCACCGACAAGGCTAATCAGGGTAAAGGTTGGCTCTCCAAGCCCTGGTCTACACTACGTGTTTAGGTCGAATTTAGCAGCGTTAGATCGATTTAACCCTGCGCCCGTCCACACGATGAAGCCATTTTTGTCAACTTAAAGGGCTCTTAAACTCGATTTCTGTACTCCTCCCCGATGAGGGGATTAGTGCTGAAATCGACCCTGCTGAGTTGAATTTGGGGTGGTGTGGACGCAATTCAACAGTATTGGCCTCCGGGAGCTATCCCAGAGTGCTCCATTGTGACCGCTCTGGACAGCACTCTCAACTCAGATGCACTGGCCAGGTAGACAGGAAAAGCCCGGCGAACTTTTGATGAGCCAGAGAAAGTTGTGTGTGCAGCCACACTGGGGCTTTGCTGGCCACCAGAATGCACACAGCCAGGTGGCTGGAGACGACGTGCTGTGGCTAGCGTATCTGAGTATCGCCCATGCACTAAGAGTTTCAGTCCTGCTCTTGGAAGCTTTCTGAGAACGTGTGTTACGTACATGGGTGGTTCTCAACCTTTATTCATTTGCAGACCCCTAAAAATGTCAAATGGAGCTGCAGTACCCTTGGGAAATCTATTGTCTGTGTACATAGAGTCGAATTCTGTTAAGTCAGTTTAAGTCTTTGTGGACCCCTTAGACATAATCCGCCGGCCCCTCAGTGATCTGCGGACTACATCTTGAGAACCACTGGTGTATATTACTTGCATTCATAGATTCCACGTCACTAGAACCTAGAGTCTGATGTCTACATTACTGCGGTAAGTCGACCCACGCTACACAACTCCAGCTACGGCTGGAGTGGACGTACCTTCGGTCGAGTTACTGCGGGGTCTACACGGGATAAACTCCCCCATCGACTTACCTTACTCTTCTCGTTGGGGGTGGAGTACAGAGCTTGACTGCAGAACGATCTGCTGGCGATTTGGTGGGTCTTCACTAGACCCGCTAAATTGACCGCCGGTGGATCGATATCAGAGAGTCGATCCCGGCAGTAGTGTAGATGTAGCCTAGTGGTCGGACTTCAGTACTTGAACTACAGCAGATCTCTCAGAAAAACATCCAATCTTGATTTACAAATAGCCGGGGACGCAGAATCCACCCTTGGTAAATTGTTCCATTGATTAAATTCCCCTCGCTGTTAAAAATTTACACCTTATTTCCAATCTGAATTTGTCTGGCTTCAGCTTCCAGCCATTGGATCCTGTTAAACCTTTCTCTGCTTGACTGAAGGGCCCATTATTAAATATTCGCTCCCCATGTAGGTCATTATAGACAGTGACCAAGTCAGCTCTTAACTGTCTCTTTGTTAAGCTAAATAGATTGAGCTCCTCGGGCATCTCACTATGAGGCAGGTTTTCACATCCTTTAATCATTCTCATGGCTCTTCTCTGCACCCTCCCCAAAGTTATCAGCATCCTTATCTAACATCATTCTGCAGAGACTTGTCTGGGGGAGTTTTGCCAAAGTTTCTGCTTTGAGAGCTGCTCTTTTGAGGTGTTCTCACATCTACGTGCAGGCCCCAAGTCTCTATGTCGCAAGCATTTCGCTGAAAAGGCATATTAATTAAATCGAGGGGGGAGGCAAGATTCTGAGAAGCATGACTCAGGCACCTCGCCCTTGGACTAAGTTGGATCCAAAAAGAGCACGTGCAATTCTCTGCAACGACAGCACAAGCAAGGGGGCCGACCGTGCCGAAAATATTTCCAGGGTCTGATAAGTCCTTTGGAACACCGTTTTCCAAGGAACTACAGCCCGAGGAAGGGTGAAATCGATCAGGATGGTCCTTGGGTTTGTGCAGATTGGATGAGTTCTTGCAGACAGCTGGAATCTGGTTTTGGGGTTTACTTTTCCATGATCAACTGAAGTTGCTGCTTTGATTGAGGACAGGATCCTGGTCAATAGCAACTGTATGCCAGTCCTTAGACTAGGGGAATGTCTACACTACCCGCCGGATCGGCGGGTAGTGATTGATCTATCGGGGATCGATGTATTGTGTCTAGTGTAGACGCGATAAAATCGATCCCCGATCGCTCTGCCGTCGACTCCGGAACTCCACCATGGCGAGAGGCAGAAGCGGAGTCAACAGGGGAGCGGCAGCGGTCCACTCGCCGCCGTCCTCACGGCCAGGTAAATCGACCTAAGATACGCCGACATCAGCTACGCTATTCGTGTAGCTGAAGTTACGTATCTTAAGTCGACCCCACCCCACCCCCAGTGTAGACCTAGCCTAGGACTGTCTGTTAGGAGTTCCTGTCCTGGCGTTAAGCAACCTGCTTCCTCATGCTTGACGTTTCTCAGAATTTTGAAATATCAACTCCGAAACCAGGAACTTTGGTCTCCGGGAAACATTACCAAAAATAGCCTGTGCAGAAGGCAGGACTCAGACTCCAAGCACATGGGTGCTGATAAGGTTTACTGGAGAGCTAACATTTAGCCAGGATAACTTTTGTCACTCTCGCTTCCCCAAAGGGGGCAGGAGCTGAGATCCAACCTTAGCGGGGGAGATCAGTTTTGAGGTCGATGAGAGCCACCGTTTCATCACTAGGCGTGCACAAACAAAGCGGTAAAAGCTGGAAGTTGTCGCTGTCATGTGATTTTTTAGGGGGCGATATTTCGGGATGACCTCATATACCCCACCGTGCAGCCTCATGAGGTACAGCCGTTTTCAAGCCAGTCGGCGTCTGTTTGTGGATACTGGAGCACTTGGAGTAATTGGCCCCAGTCTTCATGATAGTGCCCTATTATAATTGCTTTGCTGATGCATCAGAGGATTGCACTAGAGTGAGACTCAAGCTGACAGCCAACTGGGCGTGCAGCCCAGGCTGCGGGGAGCACAAACTAGGGGGCTAGGGGTGTGCATGACAGTCCGTCACCCCCGTGTTCATAGCCCACGGGGATCCATCAGGCTGAGGGGAAGCTGCTGCCTGTAAGGGATTTGCTGGTGGAGTGGTGCCACTCCCATGCTCCAGGGCAGAAAGGAATTGCCTGTGAGCGGGAACAGGAAGGAAGAGCTTCCTCTCTGTCAAGCACCATGGCGCAAGAGCCATTCAGCAACAGAGTGGGGAGATGGCAACTTCCTCTGATACATCACTGCTGGAGCGGGCAGGATACAGAGCTAGATGGGCCCATGGAAATCCCAGCACTGGTAGATGAGCACCGTGCCCCCTGGACTGCACCCACATGAGGCACCTCCATCCAGGAGGTGAGAGCTTCCTAGAGGGGAGTCCAGAGGGGACCGAGCCAGGCAAGGTGCAGTCACTGTTCACATTAACACCCCACCACTGCTATTGAGCCCCCCTTCCCTGCAGCAGCGAGGGGAGAGCGCCCCCTACTGAGCCCCCCACCCTCCCGCTGTGTGCAGCACAGCGCCCCCTGGTGCCACACTAGGCCATCGGTGCCAGCACTGACTGCCAGGGGACAGCATCCCCTACGGAGCTGCTCCCTGCAGCACAGCGCCCCCTAGTGGTGCACTGGGGCATTGGCGCCAGCACTGACTGCCCGGGGAGAGCGCCCCCTAGCGCACAGCCCTATGTGTTTGTAAGCACAATACCAATATTTGCTTGTTACTTTTTAAAAACAGTTTCCTTTTCTTTCACCCAGGTGATTTTGTTGGGTTTTTAACCATTTTATATTCCCCCATCCCCTTACGTGTCCTTGGGCTTTAGACCCTTTTGTTTTTTAGTCTATTGCCTTTTTATCCTCTGAGAACTGCAAATAGAACCCAGGTGTCCTGCTGACTCCCTTCCCCTGCTCTAACCACCAGACCCACTCCCTCCCCAGAGCCAGCAATAGAACCCAGGAGTCCTGACTCCCAGCCCCTCATGCTCTAACCCACTAGACCCCATGGTCCTCCCAGAGCCAGGGATGGAACCCAGGAGTCCTAGCTCCCAACCCCTCATGTTCTAACCCGTGAGCTCTAATCCACAGAAGATGATGCCTCAGAAATGTAAGTTCTCCCTTCTAAGTCCACTGGACATATTGGGCCTGGCCTGGCCTGGAGTCAGATACTGGGATGTGCTGAGCCAGCACCTCCCTCCAGATGAAATCATCCCCCAGAGGCTACCGACACAGGCTCCTCACCCTTGTTTTCTCTCCCTTACAGGCCTCCAGCAAGGAGCAGCGGCAGCAGGTAGGAAGCCCAACATCCCTCTGATCTGAACTTGTGGGACAGGAGGCGCCTGATGTTGGCTGGTTCCATCTGCCCCGGAGCTGTGGTGGGTGGGGAGTAGGAGCGGCAGCTCTGGAAAGGAGGAGTTATGCACTTCACAATAGGCTTCTGCAAACGAATCAATGCCCAGAGCACTGGTCTGACATCCACAAGAGGAAGGTCAACAAGGACAAGCGCAAAGTGCAGCACGTAGGAAGGAAAAGTCAAACGCACGGCTATAAAATGGGGAATAACTGGCTAGGTGTAGTATACTCCTGGGAAGGCTCCGGGGCTTATAGCACATCACAGAGAGAATAGGAGTCGACAGTGTGACGCAGTGGCAAGAAAGGCTAATATCAGTCTGGGGTGTGTGAGCAGGAGTGTCGTATGGAAGACCCGGGAGGTCATTGTTCCCCTCTGCTCAGCACTGGTGAGGCCTCAGCTGGAGGACTGTGTCCAGTTCTGAGTACCGCGCTTTAGGAAAGATGTGGACAAATTGGAGAGAGTCCAGAGGAGAGCAAAAAACCTGGGAAAAGTTTAGACCACCTGAGCTATGAGGAAAGGTTAAAAAAACAGGGCGTGTTTAGCCTTGAGAAAAGAAGACTAAGGGGGGACCTGATAACAGTCTTCAAATAGGTTAAGGATTCTTGTACAGAGGCTGGTGATCAATTGTTCGCCACGTCCACCGATGATAGGGCAAGAAGCAATGGGCTTAATCTGCAGCAAGGAAGATTTAGGTTAGAAATTAGAAGAAAACTTTCTAACTCTCAGGGGAGTGAAGCTCTGGAATGGGCTTCCGAGGGAGGTTGTGGAATCCCCATCACTGGAGGTTTCTTAGGACAGGCTGGACAAACATCTATCAGGGCTGGTCTAGGTTTACTTGGTCCTGCCTCAGTGCAGGGGGCTGGACTTGATGCCCTCTCCTGGTCCCTTCCAGCCCCACATTTCCATGAGTCTATATTAATAGGATACACAAGTAAAGCCATTGCAACATTTGCATGAAGGCTCCAGAGTTCCAGGCTGAGGGGCAAGGGAGGTTTGGTAAATCATGCAACGGATGCTGCAGAGACTTTGTCCAGTGCAATCCAGCTGCATGGAATTCACACACGCCACCAGGGATGTAAGGACAGTGAGACACACACAAGAGTATGCAGAATGAGGCTGACAAAATCACGCACACCCACAACAGCAGTGACACACAACCACACACACACAGCCTCCCCATGCTTTAACACACTAGACCCCACTCTCCTCTTGGAGCCAGGGATAGAACCCGGGAGTCCATGCCCCCTACCCTCCCTGCTCTAACCCACTAGACCCCACTCACTTCCCACAACCAGGGATAGATCCCAGGAGTCCTGGCTCCCAGCCCCTGCAGCTCTAACCCCCTAGACCCCACTCCCCTCCTGGAATAACCAGCTCCCTCTCTGTTTTTTTCATATATGGGGTAGGATTATTATGTGATCACTAATTTCCCCGCTCTCTACAGGACCAGTCTGTGGCCAGCAGAGAGACTTTAGCAGGATCGTCGGTGGGGACAATGCCCGGAGAGGGGAGTGGCCCTGGCAAGCCAGCCTGCAGCTCCGCGGGGAGCACATGTGTGGAGGGACCCTGATCGGTGACAAATGGATTCTTTCAGCTGCTCACTGCTTCATCGGGTAAGTCTAGAACCTCAGAGCTAGAAGCTTGGGGACAGAAGTCTGCATGGCCTCTAGAATGGGGCAGCTAGAAATAAGTGTGTCATCTAGTGCTGAGAGTAACACGGCTGCTCATCTATAGCCATGGACACCAGATTTCTTAGTCTAGAACAGTGCACACATCATCCAGAGGCAGAGAGCTGTTCTAGCACCCAGCATGGTCTCCAGAATGGAGTCGAGACCTGTGCATCTAGAACTGTATTTTACACCTAGATTAGAGAGATTGGAGCTGTACATCCGGGACTATTGGATAGCCTAGGGAAAGAAAGCTAGAACCATGTGTGACACCCAGAATAGAAAGCCTACATTTATGATTCTAGACGTGACCTTTTCTCAAACCACCTACACCAGAGACTCTAGAAGTTAGTCTAGAAGTACAACATCCTGAGATGAAATCTAGAGCATCTGCAACATCTAGAAGGGTGTTCAGGATTTAGAGTACAGAGCAATTAGCCTAGAACCATGCACGGCACCTAGAACGAGCCTAGAGCTGGGCATGTAAACTGTGTGCACCAACTACAGTTGTGGCTCTAGATATGTCTGCACAATCTGTAAAGAAAGGAGACATAAATCTAGAAAGGTGTGTACCATCAAAAGCAGTGAATCTAGAGCTGCATGCAGCATCTAGAACAAACATAGAGGCAGGAAACTAAAACAATATGTACAAACCAGAGCAAAGAACCTCATGCTGTATACAACATCTAGAATTAGTCTAGACCCACAATTATATAATTTTATGTACTGTCTAGAACTGGTCTAGAACCATGAAGGTAGAACAGTGAGCACCAGCAAAAGCCATGAATTTAGTTTTGCAGGCACCATCTAGAATGAACCTAGAGCCATGAATCTACAACTGTCATCCAGAGCGAGTCTAGAGCCATGCATCTAAAAAGATGAACACCGCCAAGAGACACGAATCTGGAGCAGAGTGCATCATACTCAATAGCCCCAGAACAGGGAATCTAGAACCATCAACATCCATTAACCTAGAACCAAGTGCATCACCAAGAGTCAGGAAGCAAGCTAGATATATGTGTACAATCTGGGACAAGCCTAGAATTCAGTACCCCCAACAGAGCAATAAGCCTATAAAAGCAGGGTCTAGAACCCAGCATTTCCCCAGCCCGGTAATGACACCTTGTCTCTTATCTCCCTGCAGGAAAGACACAACCAAGGACCCATCCTCCTGGAAGGTGGTGCTGGGGCGTCTGCAGCTGAGTGGTGGCCCGTTACAGGGCGTAGTGCGGAACGTGTCCCAGATCATCACCCATGAGCGGTACAAAGACTACACCAAGGGCTTGGACATCGCCCTGCTGCGACTGGCTGAGCCTGTCTCCTTCAGCCGTGACGTAGGCCCCATCTGCCTGCCCTACCCCAACCACCGATTCGCCTTCGGGTCCCAGTGCTGGGCCACTGGCTGGGGCAGGGTGAAGGAGGACAGTGAGTGAGAGGGGAGAGCTCCCGGCAAAGATGGAGACATCTAGCCCCCTGTCCACCCGGGGTACACTCGTCCCCAACAGGGCACTGACACTTCTTCTTTCCCTCCCTGCAGTGACCCTCCCACCCCCCAAGCCTCTCAAGAAGGTGGAGCTGGACCTGCTCAGTGCAGAGACCTGCAACTGCATCCACAATAACCTGCGCCAGAAGGAGCTTTCCAACCCTGCCGGGCCAGGGCTGATCTGTGCCGGGTCTCAGAGTGGGGGCCAGGGGCCCTGCCAGGTGAGAGTGAAAGGGGGTTGCAAGTTGGGGGAGGGGCTGGGCTAGGGGGTTGGAGAGAAGGAAGGGGCAGCAGATGGGTTGTGGGAGGAGAGCAGAGGGGCTGCCCCTTGTTTGGAGGGGGGTAGAAGGGGCAAAGGGATCACACCTTGCTCCCCAATCTGAATCTCCCTGCCCATCCCTCCCCAGGGTGATTCCGGGGGGCCGGTGGCCTGCTCCGAGAACGGGACGTGGTTCCAGGCCGGGATCATGAGCTTCTCCGTGGGCTGTGCCCGGCCCCACAGCCCCATCCTGCTGACCGAGGTCACAGCCTACACCGGCTGGATCCAGAACCACACGGGGGGAGCCTCCTTCTCTGTCCAGACTGTGCCGCCCCCCTTCAGCAGCGACCATGGAAAATGCAGAGGTACGGCCAGTGGGGAATGGGACATGGGGCCTTTCCCCTCTAGGGGGC
>NW_020664774.1:229665-238266 GCF_002925995.2 Terrapene triunguis
GGAGTGGGGAATGAGACATGGGGCCTTTCCCCTCTAGGGGGCGCTGGTTCTGATCCAGCCCCAGAGTGGGGGACTGGCTGGCTGTGAGGGGCAGGTAATAGGCTACTGACTCCTAATCTCTCCAGGTTGCGGGAAGCTGAAGGGACATGAACTGAGCGTCACTGCCAAGGGGCCTTGGCCCTGGTACGTGAGCCTACAATCTGGGGGGCAGCACGTCTGCGGGGGCACACTGATCTCTGAGAGCTGGGTGCTGGCGGCTGCTCACTGCTTCATCGGGTGAGTGAGGGGCATGAGGTGGGGGTGACCCAGCAGGGGTTGGGGAGGGAGGGAGAGGTGTCACACACCCCAGGGTATCCATGTATCTATCAGAGATGAATGACTGTCTGTAATGGGTGCCCTACCCAGCTCCCCTCTGGACCCCACTCCCCTCCCAGAGATAGAACCCAGGAGTCCTGACCCCTCCCCACCCCGATCCTCCTCTGCTCTAAGCACTAGACCCCACTCTCCTCCCAGAGCCAGGGATAGAACCCAGAAGTCCTGACCCCCATCCCCTTCTGCTCTAACCACTAGACCCCACTCCCCTCCCAGAGCCGTGGATCGAACCCTGAAGTCCTGACTCCCAGCTCTGACATATTAGTAACCCACTGTGGGGGCTGTGTTGCAGGCGGCAGGAACCCACAGACTGGAAGGTGCTCCTGGGTGAGCAGCGGGAGGGGGCAGAGCCACGCTGGCAAGAAGAGAAGGGCCTACAGAAGCTCATCCTCCACGCAGCCTACGTGAATGTGACCGACGGCTTTGACATCGCGCTGCTGATGCTCGCCAAGCCAGTGGTGTTTGGGGAGAACATCTGGGCTGTCTGCCTCCCCTACGACACACACCAATTCCAGCTCGGCAGCACCTGCTGGGTCAGGGGACGGGAGAATGGTATGTGGGACATGGGGGCCTTTCCCCTCTACGGGCCGCTGACCCCGATCCGGCCCCCAGGCAGTAACTGGATGGCTCAAGGGACAGAGGGTGGGATAAGAGGTAGGGCTTGGTAACTTCCAACACAATGGCCTGGTCTACACTAGGACTTTAATTCGGATTTAGCTGCCTTAATCCGAATTAACCCTTCACCCGTCCACACTACAGAGCCAGTTAATTCGAATTAAAGGGCCCTTTAAATCGATTTCTGTACTCCACCTCGACGAACGGAGTAGAGCCTAAATCGATTTTGTTAATTCGAATTAGGGTTAGTGTGGACGCACACCACCGAATTACTGTGTTTAAGTTAATGGGGTAGTGTGGCCGCACACCACCGAATTAATGTGGTTTAAAACCGAATTAAGGTGCTTAGTGTGGCCGTGCACAATCGAATTTATACAACCTGTTTCCCAAATTCGAATGATCTAAATTCGGATTAATCCTGTAGTGTAGACATACCCAATGTCTCTGTGTTTTCACAGCTCGGGCATCCACACCGCAGCCGCTCCAGGGCGTGGAGGTGGATCTCATGGGACCTGTCGCCTGTAACTGCACCTACAACCAGTCCAGCTCAGCGGGTGAGCCAGTGTCCATCCTCCCAGACATGCTTTGTGCTGCTCAACAGGAGAAGAACACCAGCTGTGAGGTGGGTGAGCCATCCTAGGCACAGCATGGCCCCAGGGTCTACAGAACATCTGGGCAGCCACAACAGCTGGCTCTGAAGGACTGATCTCCATGGCTCCATCAGTGGAGACATTCCCCCATTTTCCACACAAAGGCCTGGTTCGGGCAGGCTTTCCGTCCCCCCATCTCACCCCTGCCCCGTTTGCTTATCAGATACTCTGGACGTTCAGGGTGTTGATCACTTGAATCTAGACGCTGGTGCCTCTGGAGCTGTCCATGGTGCTGAAGTGTCCTATCCTCTGGGGCTGAACCATCCAGCATTCAGCGGGGCATGTGCCCAGCAGTACATGGGGCTTGTCCATGGTACTGAAATTTTCTATTGGCCATTGCTGGGCTACGTGCTTTTGGGTCAGGCAGGTTTCCCGCACACCCTCGTTCCTCTGGAGCTGTCCATGGTACTGATGTGTCCTATTTTTGCCCAGGGCTGAGCCATCCAGTGTTGGGTAGGGCATGGATCCAGCATGTCCTGGTTCTCCTATTGTCCGTGGCTAATCCATCCTGCCTTGGGTTGGGCATGGACGGAGCACACCACAGCTCTCCATGGTGCAGAGATGGTCTGTGCAACCTCTAACCCACTGTGCACTGGGGTAGCTCATGGTCATTCATGGAGGAGGACTGTTCCACTGAATTTCTGGGATGTCTCCTCATGCAGCCACTCCCTGGGGAAGACCCAGAATATCCGCTGTCCAACAGGCCCTGAGAACCCACCCCTTCTGGAGTTCATGCAGTTGTCCCTTTGCTCTTGACTCTCCAGGGCGATGATGGGGGGCCTCTGATTTGCAATGAGAAGGGCACCTGGTTCCTGACTGGCCTCTCCAGCTTTGGCAATGGCTGTGGGAGGAAGAGCCAGCCTGGGGTGTACACAGAAGTTAGAGCATACGAGAAATGGATCATGGACATCACACGGGATGGTTACTTTGCCAAGCAGCCCATGCCAGTTCCAGCAGTCATAGAAGAGGACAGATGCCCAATGAAGCCTACACCAAGTAAGGAGTGATCCAGACAGCAACCTCAATTCCTTTAGGTGCCCATGCTAAGCAGGGTGGGGCTAGGTCAATAGTTGGATGGGAGACCAGACAGGAAAAACAGTGCTCTGTACAGGGGGCAACCTGCTCACTCATGGCAGTCAAGGCTGGCCCCAATGCCCCATAGTCACACTAGGAGGCACTGTGCTGTAGGGATTGGGGTAGGAACTCAAGAGTGGGTGGTCTCCCCTCACAGTCAGTGCTGACCTCAATGCCCCACTGCAACACTAGGGGGCGCTGTACTGCAGGGAACAATGTGGGTGACTCAGAGATACTCCTTGACTATGCCTCTCTCTCCTGCAGCTCCTGGTGGAGATGGGGAAAAGCCAGTGCCAACTAGTGGTACCACAAGAGGGGAAGGTGAGTCCCTAAGCACCTGATGACACTTTTCCACTGCCCAGGCAGCATAACTGATGTTCAGAAGTGTGGTCTCACTGCAAAGCGACCTGACCCTCCTGCAATCTGGCTCCCCAACCAGAGCTACCTCCCAGCACCTGGGACAACCTTCTACCCTACCTGCCAACCGCCAAGCCATCCAGAGCCCAGCTCTGCCATCACCAGCCACTCTAGTGCGCCACTGGGGGGTGCCGAGCTGCAGGTGGTGGGGCGGGGCTCAGTAGCGTGTTCTCTTCCCTGGCAGTCAGCGCTGGCCCTGATACCCCAGTGTGGCGGTAGAGGGCGCTGTGCTGCGGGAAGCAGATCAGGGGCTCAGTAGTGGGCACTCTCCCCTCGCAGTCAGTGCTGACCCCAATGCTCCACTGCAACACTAGGGGGCGCTGGGCTGCAGGAAACAATGTGGGTGACTCAGAGACACGCCCTGACTATACCTCTCTCTCCTGCAGGTTCCGGTGGAGAGGGGGGAAAGCCACTCTCAACTACTGGTGGTACTACAAGAGGGGAAGGTGAGTCCCTAAACTTTCCACTTTTCCACTCCCCAGGCAGTCCGAGGGGTGTTAGGAAGTGTGGTCTCACTGCACAGCGATTTGACCCTCCTGCAATCTGCCTCCCCAACCAGAGCTACCTCCCAGCACCTGGACCCAACCTTCCACCCTGCCTGCTAACCACCAAGCCATCCAGAGCTCAGCTCTGCCATCTTCAGCCACTCTAGTGCGCCACTGGGGGGTGCCGAGCTGCAAGTGGTGGGGCAGGGCTCAGTAGTGGGGGCTCTTCCCTGGCAGTCAGCGCTGGCCCTGATATCCCAGTGTGGCGGTAGGGGGCGCTGTGCTGCGGGAAGCAGATCAGGGGCTCAGTAGTGGGCACTCTCCCCTCGTAGTCAGTGCTGACCCCAATGCCCCACTGTGACACTAGGGGGCGCTGTACTGTAGGAAACAATGTGGGTGACTCAGAGACACTCACTGACTATGTCTCTCTCTCCTGCAGGTTCCAGTGGAGAGGGGGAAAAGCCAGTGCCAACTACTGGTGGTACCACACGTGGGGAAGGTGAGTCTCTAAGCATCTGAGGACACTTTTCCACTGCCCAGGCAGCATAACTGGTGTTCAGAAGTGTGGTCTCACTGCAAAGCGACCTGGTGCTCCTGTAATCTGCCTCCCCAACCAGATCTACCTCCCAGCTCCTGGGACAAGCCTTCCACCCTGCCTGCCAACCGCCAAACCATCCACAGCCCAGCTCTGCCTCCACCAGCTACTCCAGTGTGGCACTAGGGGGCACTGCACTGCGGGAAGCAGAGCAAGGGCTCAGTAGGGGGCACTGTGTTCTGGCAGTCAGGGCTGACCCCAGTGCCCCAGTGCAGTGTTAGGGGGCGCTGATCTGCTGCAGGGAACAATGTTGGTGATGCACAGACAGTTACTGACTATCCCTCTCTCTCCTTTAGGTTCTGGTGGAGAGGAGGAAAAGCCAGTTCCACCCGGTGGTGCCACAGAAGAGGAAGGTGAGTCGCTAAGCAACTGAGACCCCTTTTTCGCTTTCCAGGCAGTCTAGGGGGTATTTGGAAGTGTGGTCTCACTGCAGAGCGACTGACCCTCCTGCAATCTGCCTCCCCGACCAGAGCTACCTCCCAGCTCCTGGGACAAACCTTCCTCCCTGCCTGCCAACCGCCAAACCATCCACAGCCCAGCTCTGCCTCCACCAGCCACTCTAGTGTGGCACTAGGGGGTGCTGTGTTGCAGGGAGTGGGGGGCTCATTAAGGGGCACTCTCCCCTGGCAGTCAGTGCTGTCCCTGCTGTCCCAGTGTGGTGGTAGGAGGCGCTGTATTGCATGGAGCAGAGCAAGTCAGTAGGAGACACTCTCCCCTCACAGCCAGTGCTGACCCCAATACCCCAGTGCAACACTAGGGGGTGCTGTGCTGCAAGGATTGGGGCAGATGGCTCAGTAGGGAGCACTCTCTTCTGGTAGCCAATGCTGACCCCAATGCCCCCTTGCAGTGCTAGGGGGCGCTGTGCTGCAGGGAACAAGGTTGGTAACTCGGAGACACTCCCTGACTATACCTCTTGCTGCTGCAGGTTCCGGTGGAGAGTGGGAAAAGCCAGTGCCGCCCGGTTGTGCCAAACGAGGGGAAGGTGAGTCCCTCAGTGCCTGAGCCCCGCTTTTCACTCCCCAGGCAGTCCCAGGGGTGTTCAGAAGTGTGGCCTCACTGCAAAGCGACCTGACCCTCCTGCAATCTGCCTCCCCGACCAGAGCTACCTCCCAGCTCCTGGGACAAACCTTCCACCCTGCCTGCCAACCGCCAAGCCATCCAGCGCCCGGCTCTGCCACCACCAGCCACGCTAGTGTGGCACTAGGGGGCACTGAGCTGCAGGTAGTGGGGCTGGATTTCAGCAGGGGGCGCGCTCCCCTGGCAGTCAGTGCTGGCCTCGATGCCCCAGTGCAGCACTAGGGGTGGCCATGGCTGCAGGGAGTGGGGCAGGGGCTCAGTAGGGGGTTCTCTCCCCTCACCACCAATGCTGACCCCCAATGCCACACTGCACTATGAGGGGCCGTTGTGCTGTAGGGAATAATTTGGGTGACTTAATAGAGACACTCACTGACTATACCTCTGTTCCCTACAGGTTACAGAAGCAAGGGGCAGAAGTCAGTGCCACCTGGTTGTGCCAAACGAGGGGAAGGTGAGTCCCTTAGCACCTGAGGATACATTCACTCCCCAGGCAGTCCGAGGGGTGTTCGAAAGTGTGGTCTCACTGCAGAGCGACTGACCCTCCTGCAATCTGCCTCCCCGACCAGAGCTACCTCCCAGCTCCTGGGACAAACCTTCCACCCTGCCTGCCAACCGCCAAGCCATCCAGCGCCCAGCTCTGCCACCGCCAGCCACGCCAGTGCAGCACTAGGGGCCGCTGAGCTGCAGGGAACAGTGCATGCAGCCCAGTAGGGGACGCTCTCCCCTGGCAGTCAGAGCTGATGCCAATGCACCAGTGTGATGCTAGGGGGCGCTGTGCTGCAGGGAGCAAGGCGGGGCTCAGTAGGCGGTGCTCTTTCCTGACAGTCAGGGCTGGTCTCAACGCACTAGTGATGCATTAGGGGGCGCTGTGCTGTAGGGAACCATGTGAGTGATGCAGAGACACTCACTGACTATGCCTCTCTCTCCTGCAGGGTTCAGTGGCAAGGGGCAGAAGCCAGTGCCACCCGGCGCTGCCAAACGAGGGGAAGGTGAGTCGCTCAGCACCTGAGGATACATTCACTCCCCAGGCAGTCCCAGGAGTGTTAGGAAGTGTGGTCTCACTGCAGAGCGACTGACCCTCCTGCAATCTGCCTCCCCAACCAGAGCTACCTCCCAGCACCTGGGAAAAACCTTCCACCCTGCCTGCCAACCGCCAAACCTTCCAGAGCCCAGCTCTGCCACCCCCGGCCACTCTAGGGTGGCACTGGGGGGCACTGAGCTGCAGGGAGCAGGGCTGGAGCTCAGTACGGGATGCTCTCCCTGTCAGGGCTGACAGCAATGCACCAGTGCAGTGCTAGAGGGCACCGTGCTACAGTGAGTAAGGCAGGGCTCAGTAGGGGGCGCTCTCCCCCAGCAGGCAGTGCTGGCCCCTGTGCCCCAGTGATGCCCTAGGGGGCGCTGGGCTGCAGGGAACCATGTGGGTGATGCAGAGACACTCACTGACTAGATCTCTCTCTCCTGCAGGTTCCAGTGGCAAGGGGCAGAAGCCAGTGCCACCCGGCGCTGCCAAACGAGGGGAAGGTGAGTCCCTTAGCACCTGAGGCCCCCTTTTTAGTCCCCTTAAAGTCTGGGGGTGTTCGGATGTCTGGTCTCACCGCAGAGCGACCTGCCCCTCCTGCAATCTGCCTCCCCAACCAGAGCTACCTCCCAGCACTTCCTCCCTGCCTGCCAACCGCCAAGCCATCCAGCGCCCAGCTCTGCCACCACCAGCCACTCTAGTGTGGCACTAGGGGGCGCTGAGCTGCGGGAAGCAGGGCAGGGACCCTCTCCCCTGGCAGTCAGTACTAGCCCCAGTGCCTCAGTGTGGCATTAGGGGGCGCTGTGCTGCAGGGAGCGGGGTGGGGGCTCAAAAGAGGCGCTGTCCCCTGGCAGTCAGGGATGGCCCCAATGCAGCACTAGGGGGCGCTGTGCTGACAATGTTCATTGCAGTGTCTCTGGCACTTTCGTCTTTAATCCAAGTGTTCATTCTGATGTCTTAGCCGAATCCCTCGCTCTGCCCCCCTTGCTCCCCCCTGCACTTTCAGCTGGATACCAGGGTCACCTCCTCTTCCTGTATTAAACTGTGTGCTTGTCGCTTAGTACCCAGCCACCCACCCCAGAGGCGACTGCATCTCAGGGCCGGGTGTGCTATCCCTGTGCTGCGTTGTGTGCAGCTGTTCCCCAGCTGCCTCGCCCCAGAGCTGGCTGCATCTCAGCGCCAGGTGAGCCGTCCCCATGCAGCTTCACTGCGCAGCTGCTCCCCTGCATCTCCACCCCAGAGGTGGCTGCATCTCAGCGCCAAGCCAGTGATCCCTGTGTGTGCAGCTTCTAAAGTGCTTTGGAATCCACTAAAGTATCATAACCATGGGTAAAGATACCCCATGAACTCACTGCCTGTTGTCTTTCTGGTCACTTTCGCAGATAAAAAAATGAAGGGACACAAAGGAAAGATCTATGTCTCTTAGCCACCGACCCACAGAAGAGAATTCTGGCTCCCTCCACGCTTCGTCTGTTTGCTTCACCCAATGGAAGATTGTCATGTGCCAATCGGCAGCTCTATTTCCTGGGTGGTCCCAGCTGCTGAGATGTCGAATCGGGCATGAGAGAAGCCACTCGCCTTCATTTGTGTTATGATCCCTTCCCAGTGGGATCTCCTACCCAGCAGAATCCAGCATCCTATGGATTTAGAAATGACATTGCCTGACACCGCAATGCAACTGGCTCTGGGGAGGAACGTTTTTGTTTAATTGCCTATTAATTATTATTAATTATTATTATTATTATTTATGCTACAATAGTATCCAGAGACTCTAACTGAGATTGGGGACTCCATTGTGCTGAACACGGCACAGATTCCAACCAAGACTGGGGGTCCCCATTCGAGTTCTACACAGACCCTGACTGAGATCGGGGGCCTCCCATCGCACCGGGCACCTCACAGCTCAGGGACCCCGTTGTGCTGGGCGCTGCACGGACCCCGACCGAGATCGGGGTTCTAGCTTTGTTCACAGCACACCAGAGGCGACGTTTGCACCCAAAGTCTGATTGTCAATACAGTGGTGACTTGGGTTTTCCCCACTACCACCCCAATTTGGGTTTCATTTGCCTCGTCTACGTATATCGCCTGGAGGAAATTGTAATGTTACAGTGGCTTAAAATGACTGGAATACTGTTAATCACAGCACAATCATATTTTTGCAATAGTGTTCAAACAATAATAAAAAACAGATTCACTAACCGCAGCAAAGGGCTTCGAGCTTCAATCTAGAGTTTAAGTTCAAAGTATTTCATATACTACGTTGCCCCTGCCCCACTCCCTGCAGCACAGCGCCCCCTA
>NW_020664774.1:238276-254317 GCF_002925995.2 Terrapene triunguis
CCCACCTCCCTGCAGCCCAGCGCCCCTTACTGCTCTGAGCCCCATAAACTTTGCAGGAATCTTCGCATCCCAGATCCCCACCTGGGGCCCTTTGGAGAAGCACTGTCAGTAGGAAATACGCTTCTGCTCCCGGCAGCCCCAGTCGCACCAGCTTTCCCCTTGCACCGGGGATCTGGCGTGGGAAGAGCTGAGCCTTGCAACCACCCTTGTTCTCCTGCTGCCCCGCCCCAGAGCTGGCTGCATCTCAGCCCTGGGCGAGCCATCCCTGTGCAGCATGTGTGGCTGTTCCCCTGCTGCCCCACCCCAGAGCTGGCTGCATATCAGTGCCAGGCAAGCCATCCCCATGCAGCGGCATTATGCGGCGGTTCCCCAGTTGCCCCACCCCAGAGGTGGCTGCATCTCAGCACTGGGCAAGCCATCCCTGTGCAGTGTCACTTTGGGGCAAACCATAGCACAGATGTTACATGCTCGTGACTATGACCAGATTTTACAGCTGCCTCAAGTGCAGAGGTTGGTCCATTAAAAGATCTGACCTCACCCACCCTGTCTCTCAAGAAACAGCAAACACCGTCAGAGCCACCTATTCTCAGAAAGGAGGCGCTGCCTAGAATTTATTCAGGCTCCAGCCATAGACTGCAAAGAAAACTAGCAAATATTAAACTATTCAATGCTGGGGAACAGCTGCACAGTGACACCACACAGGGATGGCTCGCCCGGAGGTGAGATGCAGCCACCTCTGGGGTGGGGCAGCGGGGTAACAGCCACACATAACACTGCACAGAGACGGCTTTCCGACACTGAGGTGCAGTCACCTCTGAGGCGCGGCAGCTGGATAACAGCTACACAGCAACGCCGCATGGGGATGGCTCACCGGGCACTGAGTTGGAGCTGTCTTTGGGGTGGGTTCTTCAGATAAAGTGTTCTCAGATCTAGATATTTCATCTTTGGAACTCAGCGCCACATGAGACCACGTCTGTTTAGAGTGTTCTGTAACCTGCATCAATTTGCTTGGGATTTTTCCTGCTATTAAGAACCCTTCTGTTAGCTGGTCTGTCTGGTATTTCCTTGGTTTGGGTTCTCAAAGTGCAGGGTGAACAACTCATTTAATCTCAGCCTGAGTCTGCAGAGAGCCTGACACAACAGCTGCAAAAGAGACATGAACCGGCCTCAGTCCAGCTCAAGGCCACGTTAACTCTGAACCCTAATAAGGGCAGGTCCTTTTTCAACATCCCCGCTGCTTTGCTGGGGAATAGGGCAAGGGAGCTGGGGAGCTCCTGCCTGGAAAAGCCCCAGGCTGCGGCCTTGTCAAAGGCCAGAAAGGTGCTAAGGTGCAGCCCAGGGTAAGCAGAGGCAGCCGGTCAAACCCCCCCTTGCCTGTGATGACTGGCTTATACAGACTGCAGTCAGCCCCAGCAAAAAGGGGCTAGATGGTGACTGGCAGTAGCCACTGAGGCGAGGTGGGGATAGTGGGTGGGGGTTCCCCTGGGTGAGGAGACCCTGAAAGCGGATGTACTGCCAGGGGGCAGTGCCAGAGGACAAGGGGCACTGGGTCTGGGAGGCACAGGGGGGCTAGCGGCAGCGAGACACCAGCCTGCAGAGGGTGCTCTGGAGCTGGAGAGCTAATTCCCTGGACAACCAGCAGGAGGCGCCGCAGCGGTGAGTCCTCGCCTCACCACAGCCAAGCTCTTCCACAGATCCCTTGGAGCCTTTGGATTTCTCTTGTACTTTGCCACGTCCTGTATTTCCGCAGTGATTTCTTCACTGTGCTCCAGTGCAGTCCGACGTTCTCCACCGTCCTCCTCCACCTGGATGCCTAGCTCCCGCGCCGTCACAGCCATGTCTCGGACGCTCGCGCTCTTGGGAGAGGAGGTCATGATGCCCTGTAGGGAGGATTGCAGCTTTTTCACTAGCTCCGCGCTGTTGTTGCTCTTCTCTTTCACCAGAAGTTGTGATTTTTTCATATCCAGCAGCGGGGCTAATACATTGAGGAGTCCCAGTGTTTCCTTGGCTTTCCCAGCCTGATTGTTAGAGATGAAGTATATTCAGTGGCTGATCCCTGCAGGGATGATAACAGCGCGTGTTCTCTCTCACTGATGCTCTCAGTAACTGTGAACACTGCTGAGGAGACCTCTGTTAAAAAGCAAAACTGCAGCTGGTGGGACTCAGTGTCTCTACGCAGATTTGTAACCGCGACGGGCTCTGGGAAAAGATCCAAATTCTCCCTCCCCCCAGGGCAATACCAGGAAATCTCAACCAGCCCAGCTGTGATTTCAAGCACCCTCATTGTGCTGTAGAGTTAAACTGTGGGGCTGAATTCCCTCCCTCCATCCCTGTAGCAGCTCCCAGTTCCCTTGCCCTGGTGGCTCCATTCCCACCCCCACTAACATAATCAGCCATGGAATAGTGACAACTGCTATTGTTACCGGCCATCATTAGACTCCAGAGTCAACATGGGCAGACACGATAGATGTGAACAATCCTCACTTCCTTGTGTCAGCTCCCAGTTCGCCTTGCCCCACATGGGCTTCACTCCCACTCCTTCCCGACCCATCTGCTGAGACCATCAGCAATGACAGAGTGAAAACTGACATTTTAAAGGGTTGCCATTAGGCTTCAGAATCAACAGGAGTTAAACTATAGACATGAATCCTTGTTCAGTCTCCCCACGGCAACTCCCAACTACCCCTCCCAGCATTGGTGTCACCCCCATGCCTTTCTCCTGCCTCATCCACCCAAACAATCAGTAGGTCAAGGTACACTGATGTGCCAGCAAGTGACATCATTAGTTTCAAGTGTGAACGAGCCCATGGAGACAAATGCAGCCAGTTCTTGCTGCTCAGAGCTGTTGTGTCAGGCTCTCTGCAGACTCTGGCAACTGTCACACCGGTTGGGTGGCTTTCTTTGCAGCCACGAGGACTAGAGGATTAATTTGTGAAATGAAGGCTGAGGTGCTGCAGAATCTACTTATTCCACACCACCCTCAGAGACACATCAGCCAGGCTGGGTGTTGGGGAGCAGGGAAGTGCTATTGTGCTTATGGCCCAGGGAGATTCCAGGCCTCCTGGGTTCACCTCCCAACACCCTATGTGACCGTGGACAAGTCACTGCATTGTGCTGTGCCTCAGTTTCCCCTCCTCACCCTGGGTCTGTCTTGTCTGTTTAGCCTGTGAGTTATGAGGGTGAGGGACTGGCTCCTACAGAGCTCAGCACCCCCATTGTGTGTGCGCTAATCTCAGTGACCCTGGAGAAAATCTGCAATGACCCCACTGACCCCAGTGCAGTCAGGGCTGGGTTCTGATCTCAGCGACCCCAACAAACGGTGTCTTTCTTGCCAGCAGCGCTCCACGTGCAATCACCGAGCTGTGAGTCAGAAATCCTGCACTTGCCCTTCTGCCTGCTTCTCCGCTGCCCGGCACCAAGCTGCCCTGACCCTTCCCTCAGGGCTGGGAGCACTTTGTAGGGAAAGGGAGGCGTGTATCGGAAATACCTCGCTCTCCCTTCACCCACAGGCCCTCTCTCATGCTGAGCTGGCTTGTGACAGCATCTCAGCTGGCAAATGATTGGCTGGTTTGGTGGCTTTCCACAGCCCCAGCTGTACACACACAGACACAGACTCTGCCAATTTGTATGACTCATTTAGGAAGTATGATGAAAGCCTGAATAGATCTCTGTGCATTCAAATCTGCTCTAACCCGCCAGACCCCACTCCCCTCCCAGAGCCAGGGGGAGAACCCAGGAGTCCTGGCTCCCACCATCCCCAACCCACCAGCACCCACTCCCCTTCCAGAGCTGGGAGAGAACCCAGGAGTCCTGGCTCCCAGCCCCCCCTGCTCTAACCCACCAGACCCCACTCCCCTCCCAGAGCCAGGGGGAGAACCCAGGAGTCCTGGCTCCCAGCCCCCCTGCTCTAACCCACTAACCTTAAGTACTCAAAGGAAATACTATCCCTAAATACCCGCATAGCCTGTGGAAGTCATTGGCACAGGATGTGAGTCAGGATTCAGAACAAGATCTTCACGTGGAGAATGGGAAATGCCAGAGTTATACTCCTAAGGGTTTAAAACAAATATGTTTGGAAGGGGTGTAAATGTCATGCTCCAGGGCTTAAGCCCACACTTTCCTTGACTTTCTTCTTGTTGCTAACATACCTGAAGAAACCCTTCTTGTTACTCTACATCCTCTCCAGCTCTGGGAGGGGAGTGAGGTCTAGAGGGTTAGAGCAGATTCGAATGCACAGAGATCTATCCAGGCTTTCATTATATTTAATAAATGAGCCGTACAAATTGGCAGAGTCCATATGTGTGTCTGTATGTGTACAGGTGGGGGCATGGAAAACTGAGACGCTGTAATGAGCCAGCCAGGTGAGGGGAGAGCCACACATTTCCCATTTGCACCTCCGTTTCCCTACAAAGCACATCCCATCCCATGATGTCGGGAGGGGACGGGCATTGTGATGCCAGACAGCGGAGAAGCAGCCAGAAGGGCAAGCGCAAGATTTCTGACTAACAGGTCAGTGATTGAAAGTGGAGTGTGGGGGGGCAAATTCCTCAGTCGCTGCTGGCAAGAAAGACACGGCTCGGCTCATTAGGGTCACTGAGACCAGAACCCAGCCCTGACTCCACTAGCGTCAGACGGGTCACTCCGCATTTTCTCCAGGCCCACTGAGATTAGCACACACACAATGAGGGCCTTGATCTCTGTAGGAATCAGTCCCTCGCCCTCATAACTCACAGTCCAAACAGACAAGACAGACCCAAGGTGAGGAAGGGAAACTGAGGCACAGCATGATTGAGTGATTTGCCCACCGTCACACAGGGTGTTGGGAGGTGAACCCAGGAGTCCTGGAATCCCTCCCCGGGCCATAGACACAATAGCATTCCCCTGTTCTCCAACACCCAACCTGACTGATGTGTCTCTGAGGGTGGTGTGGAATAAGTAGATTCTGCAGCAACGCAGCCTTCATTTCACAAATTAATTCTGTAGCCCTCAAGGCTGCAAAGAAAGCCATCCAACCAGTGTGACGCGCACTAACATCTGCAGAGAGCCTGATACAACAACTCTGAGCAGAGAAAACTGGCTGCATTTGTCTCCATGGGCTCATTCACACTTGAAACTAACGATGTCACTTGCTGGCACATCAGTGTACCTTGACCTACTGATTGTTTGAGTGGATGAGGCAAGAGAAGGGGATGGAGGTGATACCCATGTGGGGTGGGACAATTGGGAGTGGACACGGAGAGACCGAACAAGGATTCAGGTCTATAGTTTAACTCCTGTTGATTCTGAAACCTAATGATAACCTTTTAAATGTCAGTTTTTACCCTCTCATTGCTGGTGGTTTCAGCAGAGGGGTGAGTGAACAGGGTGGGGAGTGGTGCCCATGTGGGGTGGGGGGCAACTGGGAGCTGACACAGGGAAGCGTCATATCTATCATATCCCCCACCGCTGACACTGGAGTCTAATGATGACATGTAACAATAGCAGTTGTTACTATTCCCCGCCTGATCATGTTAGTGGGGGTGAAAGTGGACCCACTGGGGGAGGGGAACTGGGAGCTGCTATAGGGACAGGGGGGCGCGGATTCAGCCCCAAAATTCAACCCAATTTAATTCTGCAGCCCAAGGAGGATGCTTGAAATCATGAGTGCCAGTAATTTTTTTATTAGGGTAGCATGGAGACCCCAGCCGTGATCAGGGTCCACGCCAGGCCAGGCACTGCACAGATGCCTGCAACAAGATCAGGGCACTAGTTCATCTTCTCTGCTCCATCCCATAGCCCAGGGCAGAGGATTCCCCTGGCTCCCCCTGTCCTGAGCCCAGGAACGGGTGTTTGGCTGAAGCAGCTGTTCTACCAGGCTGGAGGGGACCCCACTAGAGCCCTGAGCAGGACTATTTTTTAAATCTCTCCCTGCAATACCCACGCCCACTCGAGGGCTGCCAACTCGGACCAGGCACTATTTGTGGCAATGGTCCAACCCAGTTGGCAACCCAATCGCACTCCCGCACTGTTCCCTGCATTTGTATCCTGCTCTCACCCACAAAAACCTGACATCGGGCAAATCCTGCAAGAGAGACAGATTTCCCCATGCTGAAAGAAAGAAAGAAAGAAAGAAAGAAAGAAAGAAAGAAAGAGTTAATATATTATAAACACAATTCAGACACAATTTTTACCACTAAAAGAATAAAACAAATTTTGCTTAAACCCTGTAAAACACTACTTTAAGTCCTGTTGGAATAGACATCAAATCTCTTTTCTATCCCTTGCTTAAATGTAAGTATTAAAAGCTTTATTTTTAAAATAGGGAAAAACTTGCTTTACGGTGCTGAAATTCTGTTTGTGACACACGGCTGTCAGGTGTAGTTCACACGGAATGTGAACCAAATTGCACCACAATTTTGCCATAAAAGGTGCAGATGGTTTTTTAATGGTTATAAAAAGTAAGTTGTTTAAAAAAAACTGGATTATTTTTAACCTGCTTCAGCACTGTTTTTAGGACTTTGAAACTTCCCAGTCCAGTTAAGCGTATGTCGGGGTCATTCATGCTTTTTGAAAACCATTGGGTGGAAAAACTGCTCGCAAAACTGCGTGCAAACTGCCACACCTGTGCCTCTGATGAAGTTGTCTATAACCCACGAAAGCTTATGCCCAAATAAACGTGTTAGTCTCTAAGGTGCCACAGGACTCCTCGTTGTTTTTACACCTGTATTCGAGCAACAAAATCTGGGAGTGTGATTCTCTGATCTGACTTGAGCCCGCACACTACCCCAGATCCGGAGTAGGGTGACCAGATGTCCCGATTTTATAGGGACAGTCCCGATTTTTGGGTCTTTTTCTTATATAGGCTCCTATTACCCCCCACCCCCTGTCCTAATTTTTCGCATTTGCTGACTGGTCACCCTAATCCGGCGTGAGAGAGAGAAATATGTATGGGAAAGCCAAGCTCAAAGAAACTAAGTAGCAACTTCCCAACAAGGAAAAACAAGGAGTCCTTGTGGCATCTTAGAGAGACTAACAAATGTATTTGGGCACCAGCTTTCGTGGGCTGGAACCCACTTCATGGGACGCCTGGAGTGAAAATGACAGCCGGCAGGTATAAATATAGGAACACATGGAAAGATGGGCTACTTTGGGTAAATTAAGATTTAGTATCTCCCAGCAAATTCCCACAGTCTGGGTGGGTTTTTTTTCTTTTTTCTCCACCTGATCAACCCAATACACTGACTCCACCTGCTCCTGCTAATATGACGGCAGGTCCTGGGGGACTCATAGGATCCCAATCCCACTGCAGGGTTCAACTCCGCCAGAGAGGGGACCCCCGCCCTGCTGGAGGGGGGAGGGCTCAGCTCAGGGGGCTGGCAGTGGCCGGAGGAGCCGGACAAATCAGCGGCCCCGGCCTGCGCCCAGTTCCGGTTTCACTTTCGTTTCCTTGGCGCGGTCTAAACAAAGAAAGCTCGAGGGCGGGCGCGCCGCTCAGCTGCTGGAGAGAAGGGGCCGCTACTTCCCCTGGGCTGCGAGCTTCCGCCAGCAGTGCCCGCTGGGGTGCGGGCTCTGGGGCTGGAGCGGGGCCAGGGAACCCGGGGGGAGGAGGAGCGTCTTGGAAAAGTCCCAAACCAGCCCACTCCTGCATGGGACCCTCCTCACCCTGCCCCCCCCCCCGTTACCCTATGGACAGAGGCACCCCAGTGCGGCGCTAGGGGGCGCTGTGCTGCAGGCGGTGGGGGCTTAGTAGGGGGTGCGCTCCCCCTGGGAGTCAGAGCTGGCCCCAGTGCAGAGCTAGGGGGCATGTGCTGAGGGGGGGGTCAATAGAGGGTGCCGTCCCCCGGCAGTCAGGGCTGGCCCCAGTGCGGCGCTAGGGGGCGCTGTGCTGCAGGGAGCAGGGCAAGGGCTCAGTAGGGGGCGCTCTCCCCTAGCAGTCAGGGCTGGCCCCAGTACCCCCGTGTGGTGCTAGGGGAGGCAGTGCTGCAGTGGATGAGTTGCGTGTGGTTTTTACAAACACAATCTGAAGTTGTTTCTCTCCAAATCCCTTGTCCAGCCCCGGGGAGCTGGGCCCAATGGCCTTTGAGACGATCCGCCGGGGACGGGAGCGACTCATCGCCCTCCTTCTCACCACCCCCGACCCCATCTTGGACGAAGTGGCCTCGCTGGGGATAGTCACCGAGGAGGAGTACGAGGCCTTGGAGAAGCTCTCGGAGCCCAGGGAGAGGATCCGAAGGCTGCTGATAAAGATCCAGAGGAAGGGGGAGCGTGGCTGTGAGCAGTTCCTGGAGTGTCTGCAGAGCCTCTTCCCAGACTTCCCGCCGGATTTACAGCCCCCAGGACGCCGTGAGTTGGGGCTTTCTGAGTCAGTTCAGTTCTTGGCAGGATTCCATAGAAGAGACATAAAATGTAGCCAGGAGATATTGTGACATGGCTGAGTATTGGTGATGGGTTGGACTAATGGTTAGAACAGGGGGGCCTGGGAGTCAGGACTCCTGGGTTCTATCCCTGGCACTCAGTGGGGCTTTCCAAAGAGACCGACCTCAGCATGTCTGTAACATTCCTTGAAACCTGAGGATTTAGCCCCAAACCTGACCCCCCGCTCCCCAAAAAAACTTGTCGTCACCACCACCTCTCCCATGTAACACCCTTTTGCCATAGACCACAGGAGTTCTCTCTCTGTTTTTAACCTTTTCCCGCACTGCTGAGCTAACTAAAATGCAGGGCAGCAGCCGGCAGCCTCAGGAGAACAGCCGAGGGCTGAACTGGCCACAGAGACGCCCTCTCCCCTCCTCTCTCGCCCAAGGAAGTGCCCGGAATGGTGAAGAAATCTGTAAGGTGCGGAGGAGGCATCTATTTGTTTTCCCTTTGTAGGGTACGTAACTCAGACAAATGATGCAGAGAATCCAGAAGGTGGCACGTCCTCCGAGAAGAATGGACAAGAAAATCTAGAAGCTGCTGTACCCTCAGGGAAGAATGATCTAGAGAATCCAGAAAGCGCTGTACTGCATGGGGTGAATGATCTAGGGTATCCAGCCAGTCGCCCATCCTCAGGGGACTTTGATCCAATGAACCCAGAAGATGCCATGTGCTCAGAGAAGAATGATCCAGAGAAGCCGGAAGCCCCTGAGAAGCCGGAAGCCGTGCCATCCTCACAGAAGGGACCGGTAACACCAAATTCTGCCACATCCCCAATGAAGAACGGACCAGAAAACCCAGAAACTGCTTTACCCTCAAAGAACGATCCAGAGAGTCCAGTGGGTGCCAGATCCTCAGAGAAAGATGCAGCTGCTGAGTCCTCGGAGAGAGCAGATTTTGAAGGTACAGGACGGGTCTCTCGACTTGCGCTGTAGGGCAATGCTTAAGAAGTGTTTATGGCTGTCCTGCGCTGGGCACAGGATCCCAGGCGGGTTCTCCTCAGGTCCGGATGGAGAGGGACAGAGGGAAAGCTGTACTAGATTTCAGATGTAGGAAGGGTCTAGTTCCTGTGTTTGGACCCCTGGCAAGAGCAGAAAGTGCTTGTGCATGTAAGGAAACAATTGCTTGTGGACATCCGGGGGAGGAGAGGAGGTTAACTCAACCACGAACCCCACCTCACACAGCTTAGTACCTTGAGCTCAAGTTCAGCAGCTCCAGCAACAACCTCGGTTCTTCCTCTATCATTTCAGCTGGAGCTAACGTAGGACTCCAGGTAGTCTGGAGTTCTCAAGGGGGTTCATGAGATGGAGCAAGAATCTAAGGCTGCCCCTTGAAACCCTAGGCTGGACAAAGTCTATGGCCCAGATCTGTAGGCTCCTAACTTCCATTGATGTGAGCCTAAATGAATTACACTTGTATTGCTTTTAGAATGTGGAAATATCCCCAGCTGTGGAGAAGAAGAAAAGACTGCTGCAATAAAAGGGAATTTTGAAGGTAAGGTCTCTGCCAATCTGACCTGGGGGGAAATTTCTTCCTGACCACAAATACGGTGATCGGTGAGACCCACCAGCCAGACACCTGGGTAAGAATTCTCTGTAGTAACTCAGAGCCCTCCCCATCTAGTGTCCCATCTCCGGCCATTGGGGATATTTGCTACATTTGGGCTAAATGCCATTGTAGGCAGTCCCATCATACCATCCCCTCCATAAACTTATCAAGCTCAGTCTTGAAGCCAGTTAGGTTTTTTGCCCCCACTGCTCCCCTTGGAAGACTGTTCCAGACTTTCACTCCTCTGATGGTTAGAAACCTGCATCTAATTTCAAGCCTAAACTTGTTGATGGCCAGTTTATATCCATTTGTTCTTGTCTACATTGGTGCTTATCTTAAATAACTCCTCCCTCTCCCTGGTGTTTATCCCTCTGATGTATTTATAGAGAGCAGTCATATCTCCCCTCAGCCTTCTTTTGGTTAGGCCAAGCTCTTTGAGTCTCCTTCAATAAGTCAGGTTTTCCATACCTGTGATCACCCTAGTAGCCCTTCTCTGCACCTGTTCCAGTTTGAATTCATCTTCCTTAAATATGGGAGACCAGAACTGCAGCAGTGTTCCAGATGAGGTCTCACCAGTGCCTTGTATAATGACAGTAACACTTCTCTGTCTCTACTGGAAGTACCTTGCCTGATGCATCCTAGGATTGTATTAGCCTCTTTCACGGCCGCATCACCTTGGCGGCTCATAGTCATCCCGTGATTGACCAACACAACCAGGTCTTTCTCCTCCTCCGTCACTTCCAACTGATACGTCCCCAGTTTATAGCAAAATTCTTATTAGTCCCTAAGTGCATAACCTTGCATGTTGCACTATTAAATTTCATCCCATTTCTATCTCTCCAGTTTTCAAGGTCATCCAGATCTTCTTATATGATGTCCCAGTCCTCTTCCTTATGGGCAATACCTCCCAACTTTTGTGTGAGCTGCAAATTTGATTAGCACACTCCCACCTTTTGTGCCAAGGTCAGTAATAAAAATCTGAAATAAGATTGGCCCCGAGACCGATCCCTGAGGAACTCCACTAGTAACCTCCCTCCAGCCTGACAGTTCATCTTTCCCTATGACCCGTTGTAGTCTCCCCTTTAACCAGTTCCTTATCCATCTCTCAATTTTCATATTAATCCCCAACTTCTTCAATTTAACTGATCATTTCCCACATGGAAATGTAACAAACATCAGACTGAAATCCAGGTAGATTAGCTCTACGGCATTTCCTTTGTCTAAAAAAAAAAAAATCAATCATCGCAAAGAAAGCGATCAGGTTGGTCTGGCACCATCTGCTTTTTGTGAAACGAGGTTGTATTTCATCCCAATTCCCGTTTGTCTCTATGTCCTTAACTACTTCCTCTTCCAAAATTTGTTCCAAGACCCTGCATACAGTTGAGGACGAACGAAGAAGCCTGTAGTTTCCTGGATCACTTTTTTTCCCTTTCTTAACAATAGGTATTACATTAGCAAGCCTCCAATCATAGGGTATGACCCCCACATTTAGAGATTCATTAAAAATCTTTGCAATTTCAGGTGCCAATGCCTTTAATATTCTTGGATGGAGATTATCCGCCCCCTCTCTTTCTCCCCTCCCCACCCCCAATTTAGTCCCATTAAACTGTTTAAGTTTGACTTCCATCTCAGACGTGGTAATTTCAATTTCCATTTCCTCATTCCAATTAGCCACCCTGTCAATACCCCTAAACACCTCGTTACCCTTATTAAAAATAGAGGCAAAGTATTCTTGTAGTTGTGGGGTTTATTTTAGATTATCTTTAATCTCCATCCCATCCTTAGTTCTTATCAGTCCTACTTCTTTCCTTGTTTTCTTTTATTTATGTGGCTAGAACCTTTTCATTATTGGCTTTAATTCCCTTTCAGAGCTCCAACTCTACTTGTGGCAGTTCTCGCTTTATCCCTATGCTTTCTGACCTCCAGGAGGCAGCTTTCCTTGCTGATCCATCCCATCTTCCATTCCTTGTTGGCTTTCTGTTTTCTTTTCATTACCTGTTTGACACGCTTGTTCTGCAGCTTGGTCTGCAACCCTTCTCTATGATTTTTTTCCCCTTGCTTCGGATGCAGGCTCCAGATCATTTTGTAAGTTTGACTTAAAGTAATTCCAAACCTCCTCCGCGTTCAGATCCTTAAGTTCTTTGGTCCAGTCCACTCCCCTAAAAAATTCCCTTCATTTTTTAAAGTGAGCGCTTTTGAAATCAAGGACCCTAGTTGCAAATCTATTTTTGTTTATCCTTCCATTTAGGTTGAAACTGAATTAGCTCATGATCATTCCAACCAAGGTTGTCCCCTACGACCAGCTCTTCTAGGAGGTCCTCACTACTCACCAAAACTAAACCTAAAATGGCATCCCCTCTTGTCGGTTCGGTGACTATCAGCTGTCACATCCAGGAAAATCTAGGCCCTGCTATCATTAATAGCTCTTGTCCTCCATTCTATATCTGGGAAATTAAAGTCTCAAATACTACTGGGAATTGTGTGATTATTGATTTCATTAAAAACATTAAAGAGGTCGCTATCCCTGTCCAGATCGGATCCTGGGGGTCTGTAGCAGACCCCAATCACTATCCAGGGGCAGCTTCTGGGAGTTTTGTTCCTTAAAGTGATTTTAGCTGAAATAGACTCTGTCGTATCCATTCCAGCACTTCTGATTTCTTCAGTCTTCCTCATCATTAGCATACAGTGCTACTCCACCACCTTTACCTTTATTTCTGTCTTTCCTGCACAGCACATAGGCTTCAATACCCGCACTCCGGTCATGATTACTAGTCTACCATGTTTGTTATCCTTATTATATCTGGTTTCACTTCCTGCACCTGTAGTTCTAGATCCTCCACTTTGTTACCCAGACTCCTTGCACTGGTGTACAGACATCTCAGTTGTTTCTGCGTGGCTTTGCCCAGATTCCTCACCCGATTGGGTACTGTCATTCTACTGCCAGTGTCGCTGACCTGCCTAGCAGCGTCATTGGTATCGGCACTGTCTTTCCTCTTCATGTCCATTCTCCTACCCACTGCCTGAGCCATCTGTTGATCATCATAATTGTGTCTTGCCTTCCCTCTCCTCCTCTAGGGACAGGTAGAATCCCACTGAAAATTACCTGAGCCTCCATTTCTTTACATGTCTTCCCCAGCCTGGCGCCGTCTCCCTTGATGTGTTCCAACGAGAATCCAGCCACAGTATCATTTGTTCCCACTTGAAGGACAGTCAGTGGATTCTTTCCTGCTCCCATTAGGATACTCTTCGGCCTCAGGTCCGCATCTTGTATCTTAACTCCCGGCAGACAGCACACCCCTCTTCTCTCAGAATCAGCTCAGGTGACAGGCCTGTCTGTTCTTAGAAGGGAGTCACCCACCACGTAGACCTGCCTCTTCCTGTTGTTTATGTGATTCTCCAGCCTTCCCCATCTGTTCTTTCTGGCTGCAAGTCCTCTTGTCTCTTGTTCTCTCTTGCAATGTTCTGTGCGTCATCCTCTGTCCTCCTGGGCTCCAAACTCTGGCTATCTCCATTGACTCTTCCCTTCTTCATGTAGGACGAGCAAGTTCTTTTCTTCTTGCTTGTTCTCCCACCATCTGTTGCTGCCCGCTGTGCCCCTTCTTCATCTTCCAACTCGGGGAAACCTGGTCCCGAGCTCTCATTCGCCTTCACTAGCTGGTCTTTTCCTCTGCCTGGTTCTCGTAGTCACATGCTTCCATTGGCCACTTTCCTCATCTAGCAGCCTCCCCTCACAGTTCTCCAGTCCAGCTTCCATCTGCTGGTCTTGACTTTTCCCTTCAGCCTTCCCTCCATCATCTGCTCAAATCCCCTTCGAAACTCAACCAAAGTTTCCACCTGCATCTCCAAACCTTGGGTCTTCTCTTCCATCAGCTCCCTCAGGCAGCACTTCATACACATGAAACTCTTTTTGGGCACCCGCTCCCGGATAATGTGCATCCCACAGCTTCCTCATCCAGTCATCTCAACTGACTCTTCCATTCCTTGGGTCACTCCACCGCTGCCTCTATATATATGTCATAACCTTCTCACCTAAGCTCCTATCAAGGAAAAACAAAACACAAACCCACCCAAACAAGCAACAAAATGAAACCAGAACACGACACTGAGGACACAGGGGCACTGGGAAGGTCTAGGGCAGTGGTTCTCAATCAGGAGGACGCATACCCCTGGGGGTACACAGAGGTCTTCCAGGGGATACTCAACTGCTCTAGCTCAGTGTTTCTTAACCTGGAGGGTCCTGGGACAGGTTTAGGGAGATCACAAGTGCAGGGCCGGCATTAGGGGGTGTCAAGCAAGGCAATTGCCTGGGGTCCCGCGCCATAGGAGCCCCACAAAGCAAAGTTACATGCTTCAGCCCTGCTGTCTGGAGATGTGCTGCGACACTTTTGTATTTCTAAGTGAGGTGAAACCTGTGGTATGCAAGACAAATCAGACTCTTGAAAGGGGTCCAGTAGCCTGCAAAAGTTGAGAAACCCTGGTCTAGGACCGCTGAGCAGGCTTCTCTTCTGGATCCTTAGATGGAGCGACTCCAGACTCGGATGTCTCCATGTCGGAGAGCAGAGCCGAGACACCAGGACATTCTGCGTCAATGGACAGGAGCAGAGATGAGGCTCCAGAGACATCTCCCAACAAAGTTCATGGAGGTAGAGTCCAGAGAACATCCCCCGCAGTCCTTCTCCCAACCCAAGTCCCCCTGCCCTGAGTTGGCCAATGAAGAAGTCAGTAAGGGCCCTCCACATTCCTGTGGTTCTTCCATCCAATGTCTCAATCTCTGTACACTAACCGCGCCCGAGCTCCTGACTGTCCCCTGTGTATTGTCCATCTGTGAAGCACGTGGAAGATGCCAAGATTGTTTTACAAAAATACTACATGTAGAGGTGTGTGGAGAATGGAAAGTCCCTTTTGTGGCAGTTTCTGAGATTTTGAAATTTTGGGTTTTTCCTCCCGCAAATTCCCAAATCCTCCATAAAAGAAAATTCTGGGGGAAAATGAATTGTTTCTGAGCCAATGGAAACGCAGACGGCCCACAGTGTCAGGAACCCAGCTGTCTCCGGTCACGGTTGCCTAGCAACCCAGTGAGCACGGCTGGGCCCAATAAACCCGAACTGAGGGCATGTCTACACTTACTGGTAAATTGGCACTGCAACGATCGATACAGAAATGTCAGTTTAGCAGGTCTAATGAAGACCTGCTAAATCGATTGCAGAGCGCTCTCTGGTCAGTACTCCAGCTCCCCGAGAAGAGTAAGGGAAGTCGGTGGGAAAGCGTCTCCCATCAGCACAGGGCAGTAGGGTGCAGACACCACGGTAAGTTGACCTAAGCTACGTCGACTTCAGTTACATTAGTCACATAACTGGAGTAGCGTAACTTAGGTCGATTTACCGCCTTAGTGTAGACAAGGCTGAGTGATTGCTCCCTGACAGGACAGAAGGGCCCACAAGTCCCTATTTAAGCCTGGTAGCAACAGCAGCAGCAGATGGGGAAACCGAGGCACGGAGCAGTTGGTCAGTCATTCACATCTGTGCCAGACCTACTCCCTGACCAGCCCTTTCTCCATCCATTCTAGCCCTACGCCCTGCCTGCCTCTGAACCCCTGGCTCTAATCTCTGGCTGGCCTCCCAACCATGCCTCTGGTCTCTGGATCTGCTGTGACTGATAGTCCTCGGGGCAGGAGTTTGGCCTAGGTCACACCATCTATGCCTCAGTGTGGGACACCCAGCCTCAGGAGTGAGGGAGTCTAGATAAAGTAAAGCCTCCCTAAGCATTAGCGGAGACAGACTGGTGTGAAGGTTTAGCTGGGTTAGTCCCCTCAGTTGACTTGAAACGAGCCGGGGAGGTGAAGGCTTCAGGCCTAAATCTTGGGAACAGAGAAATCAAGAGGAGGCCAAAGTGCAGCTGGCCCTGAGCTGTGATGCCATCCCGGGTGGTGACGCCTTTGTTTCCATTTGCAGGGAGAAGAGGAGCCCTGAAAACTGTCTTGTCGAAGCTGAGGCTCAAGAAGTTCAGAAATGGGAAACTGAGGCTGAAGGATCTCCTGGAAATCAGCCCGGAGAGCCTGAAGGACTGGACTCCTCACGTCTTGGGAGACTTGCCTTGGCA
>NW_020664774.1:309317-317101 GCF_002925995.2 Terrapene triunguis
TTTGTGCCTCTGAAAATTCCTCCCCTTCCTAATGATTTGGTACTAGGACAACGATCAACATTGACTCCCCCCCCTCCATCTCTCCATCCCCTCTCGTCCCCCCCACCACCACCACCCACACATTCGCACAGTCATTCGCACGACCCTCAGCTAACTTGCCCCATGGCGGCAGTGGCACTGCCATCCACCCCCGCGTCCTGGCAGGAGCCCGCCTCAGGTTCCTGGGCCCCTCCTGTGGCAGCGTGGCTGGCTTTGGCGCAGCCGGCCTGGCCATGGCAGGCCTTGGCATGGCTGGCCAGGCGGCTGGAAGTCCGGAAGGCCTGGCCGCAGTCCGGACAGCGGCGGCCTTTCTTGTCCGAGTGGGTGCGGAGGTGGTAGGTGAGGGCCAAGAGGTTGTGGAATTCCTTGAGGCAGGCTGGGCAGCGGTAGAGACCGGTGGTGTGGACCTTCTTGTGGTGGAGGAGGCTGCCCGCGTGGCGGTACGTCCGCTCGCAACGGTCGCACTTGTAGGGGCGCTGGTCTACCAGGCCGTTGGTGCCAGGAGTGGCCCCAGCCTCTGCCTCGGCCTGGTGCCGCCACAGGTGCTGGACCAAGTCCCGAGAGGCCCGGTAGGCCTTGCCGCACTCCGAGCACTCAAAACGCTTCTTAGTGTGGACCCGGCCATGGTTCTTGAGGGCTGATGGGGTGGGAAATTGCTTGGGGCAGAGCGGGCACTGGAAAGGGCCAAGGGGCGCCGGAGTAACGCCCACTGGGGTTTGGGTGCCAGTGTCAACATGGCCACCTGAGGCACCAACTGATGCACTGCCCACATGGCTGCCTGAGGTACCGCCAACATAGCTGCTATCAACCTGGCCGTCTGAGGCACCACCAACATGGCCACCTGAGGCACCAACTGATGCACTGCCAACATGGCTGCTGTCAACATGAGGGCCTGAGGTACCATCAACATTGCCACCTGAGGTAGTGCCAAGATGGCCACCGTCACCGTGGCCACCTGAGGCGTCAACGTGGCTGCCGCCCTGCTCCCTCCGGGCAGCCCGCCATTCTCGTGCCGTCTTGCTCTGGACAAGGCTACTGGCCTCCAGTAAGGGGCGGCCGGGGGAGCTCCTGCTGCCGGGACGAGGCCGGCGCTGGGCATGGATCAGCTGATGCCTCACCAGCTGCCTCTGCCATTTGAAGGCTTTGCCGCAGTCAGGACACCGGTGGCGCTTGACCTCGAAGTGGATGCGCTGGTGGTTCTTGAGGGCCATGAGGTTAGGGTAGGCCCGGGGGCAGACGGGGCAGCAGTAATGGCCTGTCTTGTGGCTCTTGCGGTGGTTGAGAAGGCTGCCGGCATGGCGGTAGGTCCGCCCACACTGCTCACACCGATATGGCCGCTCCTCGGGGTCCTTCTTGGAGGCAGCGGGTGGCTCCGAGACCCCGCCACCGTCAGTGTGGGCCTTGCCTGCTCTCTTGGCGTGAGCCAACTTTCTGGAGGACGAGGAGGGCAGTGACGGTCTCCTCTCACGGTGGACACGCTGGTGGCTGGCCAGCTGCTTCTGGAGGCGGAAGGCCTTGGGGCACTGGGCGCACTTGTAGCGCTTGGTCTCGAAGTGGATGCGGTTGTGGTTCTTCAAGGCCATGAGGTTGTAGAACAGCTTCTGGCAGATGGCGCAGCGGAAGAGGCCCGTCTTGTGGGTCTGCTTGTGGTTGATCAGGCTGCCCGCGTGCTTGTAGCTCCGGCCGCACTGCTCGCAGCAGAAGGGGCGCTCCGACACGGCACCTTCCTCCCCGCTGCCGCCCTCCTCCTCCTCCTCTTCCTCCTTGGCAACGCTGACCAGCTCTTCCTCCTCCTCCGGGTGCTGGGCGGCACAGTGTGCCTCCAGCCCCGCTGCCCCCTGGCACAGCTCCCCACAAACCTCACACACGTGCAGCTTGCACTCCTCGCCATCGCTGCCCCCTGGGTCCTGTTTTCCGGGAGCTGGGGCCGCGGCTGCCTCTCCTCCCTCCCTGCCGTGTGGGAGCGCCGGCTCCTTCTCTACGCTGTCCCCGTTGCCGGCTGGCCGGCTGTCATTCAGTTTACACTTGGGGTGATTACGGAGATGGTTGCGGTAGGCGGACAGATTGGGGTACTGCCGAGAGCAGACGCCGCACTGGTAATCTCCCACCTGGTGGGTCTTCTTGTGGTTGACCAGGCTGCCGCCGTGCCGGTAGGTTTTCCCGCACTGCCCACAGGCATAGGGACGGCTGTCTGGGGGCGTCAGGCCGGATTTCTGCTCCTCCGGCAGCTCCGGACGCGGTCCCAGCCGCAGCTGGATGGTGGTGTCAGCCAACGCCGCTTCCTTCTCCTCCCGGTGGCCCAGGCTGTGCTCTTCGAGGCTTGCCATGTCGTCGAACGTCTGCCCGCAGTAGCCACAGATATGGGAAAGGAGCATCTCTTCCTCCCCGTCGCGCTCATCTGGCCGCCCCTCTGCCTCCTGCTGGAGCCCGGGGAAAGCTGCATTCTCGCCAGCCTCCAAGCTGCCTTCCCGTGGCTCCCCCTCCCCACTGTGAGCCAGGCCGTGGTGGTGCTGCAGGTCCGTCTCGCTTGGGAAGATCATGCCGCAGAGGCTGCAAAGGAAGGGACGTTCCTCGGTGCTGGCGCCCGGCTGCTGGGCTGTGGCATGGCCACGGAAGTGGCTCTTCAGCGCCTCCAGGTTTGAGTACTCCTTCGGGCACAGGGAACACTGGTATATACCCAGCTGCTGGCTGTGCTTGTGGTCGAGGATTTCGCATGGGTAGGGCTGAGAGTTGGGGCTGCTGGGTGGTGACGCTTCGGCCTCCTCCTCCTCTTTCGGGTGTTGCCAACCGTTCACCGCGCTGCCTCCCCGCAGATTGTAGCTCCGCTGGGGCTCCTCCTCGTCTAACGTCCCCTCCTCTCCAACCCGGGTACACTCCGGGCCACCATGCCCAACATCTCCACTTCCCTCCAGCTGCATCGTGCCGTCAGGGGCATCTCTGGGCTCCGCCTCCGCCACGCCCCCTTCCTCTTCCTCCTCCGCCCCCGCTCGGCCCTTCCTCGGCTTCTGGTGGCCCCGTAAGTGGCTCTTGAAGGCAGCCACGTTGGAGAAGCGTTTGGCACAGAGCGAACACTCAAAATCCCCCGTCTGGTGCGTCTGTTTGTGGTTGATCAGGCTGCCCGAGTGGCGGTAGGACTTGCCACAGAGCTCGCAGCTGTACACCCGTCTGCCCGGCAGCTCCGCCTCGCTCTCTCCCGTGCCAGGCTCCCCGTTGCTGTGCGCCAGGGCGTGGCTCTGCAAACTGCCCAGGTCGTGAAAGATCATCCCGCAGCAGCCACAGATGTGAGACATCCCCGGTGCCGGCCCCGCCGCCTCCAATTCCTCCACATCTCGCTTGATGGCCTGCAGCAGCGCCACCTCCCGCGTGTGGACGCTGCCCGGTTCCTCCTCCTCCTTCCCCTCCTGGGGGCAGGGGACGGCCTCCCCAGACACGTGGCGCAGCTGGTGCCACTGGAACTCTGCCGCCTCCTCAAAGCTCTCTCCGCAGCTGGTGCAGGCGTAGCTCCCCCGCTCCTTGCCCCGCGCCGCTCGGAAATGCATGCGGACGTGGTTGCGTAGGGCCATCAGGTTGGAGTACTGCTTGGGGCACAGGGAGCACTGGTAGACGCCCGTCCGGTGGGTGTGCCGATGGTTGACCAGGCTGCCCCGGTGCCGGTAGGTCCGGCCGCACTCCCCGCAGCGGTAAGGCCGCTCTTCTGATGCCCCGTCCTCTTCCTCCTCCACGCAACCAGTCTCCTCCTCTTTGAGAGCACCTCCTCCACCTGCTTCTCCGCGGCCCGGCGGCTCCGTGGCCCTCTCCCCGCCAGCTGGCTTTGCGGGGCTCTGGTCGAGGTGGCAAGCGGCCTCTTCGGGCGCCGGGGGGCAGGAGTACTGGAGGCCGGGCCGGGAGGCCGGCTTGGATTTGAGGTGTATCCGCAGGTGGTTCTTGAGGGCCGCCAGGTTGAAGAGCTGCTTGCAGCAGAAGTTGCAGCTGTAGACGCCCGTCTGGTGACTTTTCTTGTGGTTGATGAGGCTGCCGGCATGGCGGTAGGTCCGGCCGCACTCCCCGCACCGGTAGGGCCGCGCTTGGTCTCCATCCTTACTGCTGGCTTCCCAGGCTCCCTCCGAATCCATCGTAGGTTGGGCCAAGCCACCCCCATCCTCTTTCTCCTCTTCCTCCTCCTCCGGGTAGAGGCAGCTGTGGTGCCTCAGCTCCTCCTCATCGGTGAAGTTTCCCCCGCACCTCACGCACAGCTCCCCATCCGGATTGCCCCGGTCCCCGCCCCCAGCCTTCGCCCCGTCCTTCAAACTGCAGGGGGCGCCCTCTCCGAAGGCGGCCGGCGGCGGCTGGTAGATATCCAGCTTGGCCGAAGTCTCAATGGAGTCCTCCTCCGAGACGCTATGTTCCGAGCCCTCCGAGGGGGCTCTCCCGGCCCACCGGGCTTTCTCGTGGGCCTTCTGGTGGCTCAGCAGCTCGCTGGGCAGGCGGAAAGCCTTGCAGCACAACGGGCACTTGTAGGGGCGGTACTCCGAGTGCAGCCGGGAGTGGTTCTTGAGCGCCATGAGGTTGGAGAACTCCTTGAAGCAGACGGCGCACTGGTAGACGCCCAGCGTGTGGCTCTGCTTGTGGTTGGTGAGGCTGCCCGCGTGCTTGTAGGCCTTATCGCACTGGTTGCATTTATAGCGCCGCTCCTCTGCCGGCACGCCAGGGGCCTCCTGGCCTTCCTCCGCTTTGCCGGGGAACTCCAGCTGGGAGAAATCAGCCGGCACCACCGATTCGGCGATGTATTTCTCCAGGTTGCTCAGCAACGTCCCAGCGCCGCCGCCCTCTAGCGCGGGGAAAACGTCGGCATCCGACGACGAGGAGTCCTGCCCTTGCTGGAAGTTGTTCTCCCCGTCCTCCTCCCCCTTCTGGTCGTGGCCGGCGTGGGCCGAATGGCGATGGCTGGCCAGCTGGGAGGCGACGCGGAAGCTGCGGCCGCAGTCCGGGCACCGGTGGCGCCTCTCCTCGGTGTGGATGCGGAGGTGATTCTTCAAGGCCATGGGGTTGGAGAACTCCTTGTGGCACAGCAGGCAGGTGAAGAGTCCCACCTCGTGGGTGCGCCGGTGGTTGACCAGGCTGCCGGCGTGGCGGTAGCTCCGCTGGCACTGCCCGCATTTGAACGGCCGCTCCTCCCGCTGTGGCTGGCTCGGCTCGCAGCCGGGCTCTTCCATCGCTCACATCGGACGGCAGGAGGGCACTGTCTCCGCCGGCTTCACAGGGCCGGGCCGGCGGCCCGGAAAGTTCCGCTTCCGGCACAACGAGCCTGCATCCCCTCCTGCTGCTTCTTCCTCCTCCTCCTTCTCTGGCTCCTTACGGCATCCCGAGGCGGCAGCTGTGGGGACACACGCAAGGGAAGAGGGGTTAAAACGCCGCCAAATGAGTGCCCCACATACAAGCCTCACGCCCGGCTGCTACGGGACCCACGGCTTCATCCTCTCCAGACCAGGGGAGCTAAGCCCAAGGAAGCCCAAAAATGAGGACCAGACAGGGTTACCCTGGGCTATACGGTTTGCTACCCTGGTGGGTGGAAGGATATCCGACAGCAAATGCCACACAGCAGAGCCAGGGATAGAACCCAGGAGTCCTGACTCCCAGCCCCCACCCCGCTCTAACCTACTCAACCCCACTCCCCTCCCAGGGCTGGGGATAGAACCCAGGAGTCCCGTTCTAAATAAAACAGCATGTAAGAAACTGAAGACAAACATCGGATGTCTCAGGGTGTCGGAGAAGGGAAAACGAAGCTGGCCAGCCGGCCTGGCAGAACACCAGTCACGGACAGCTCTCTCCGGGACGCAAAGGAACTAAGTTGTCCCCTCCACGGACTAGCTCCAAGCCGAGCACAGGTTACCAATGCAACAGTCAACAGGCCTCCTTCCCCGGCTTCCTCGCTTGTGTCGTGTTTCGGATGAGTACTGGGTTTAAGAAAAGCCTGGGGCTGCGGGTCAGGACTGAGGGGCACTAGCAGAGCAGGGGGGCGGGGGAGCCCAGGGCTGGCATCACAGGGGTCTGCGGAACGAGATTATGGGGCACTGGCAGAACTGTGCTTGCCCAGGACAGGGATCTACACCCCCCCATCACGAACACTCAGTTCTCTCACAAAAGGAGCCAGGACTCCTGGGTTCTATCCCCAGCTCTGGGAGAGGAGTGGGGTCTAGTGGGTTAGAGTGCGTGGAGGTGGTGGGCTGGAAGTCAGGATTCCTGGGTTCCATCGCTGGCTCTGAGAGGGGATGGGACTCTAGTGCAGGGGTTCTCAACCTCTCTCTCTCTCTGAGCCCCCCCGCCCCCCCCCAACACGCTATAAAAACTCCACAGCCCACCTGTGTCACAACAACTGGTTTTCTGCATATAAAAGCCAGGGCTGGCGTTAGGGGGTAGCAAATAGGGTAATTGCCCGGGGCCCCACGCCACAGAAGGCCCCATGAAGCAAAGTTGCTCAGGCTCCAGCTTCAGCCCTGGGTGGTGGGGCTTCGGCTTTCTGCCCTGGGCCCCAGTGAGTCTAATGCTGGCCCTGCTTGGCGGATCCCCTGAAACCTGCTCGTGGCCCCCCCCCCAGGGGACCTCGGAATCCTGGTTGAGAACTGCTGCTCTAGTGGTTAGTGGAGGCTGGGACTCAGGACGCCTGAGTTCTATACTCTGTGTCTTTGACCACTGAGTCACTCAAACCACTGAGCAGGGAAGGGATAGCTCAGTGGTTTGAGCATTGGGCTGCTAAACCCAGGGTTGTGAGTTCAATCCTTGAGGGGGCCATTTAGGGATCTGGGGCAAAAATCTGTCTGGGGATTGGTCCTACTTTGAGCAGGGGGTTGGACTAGATGACCTCCTGAGGTCCCTTCCAACCCCGATAGTCTATGACCAAACAGGATAAGTCATTTCTCTTCTCTGTGCCTCAGTTTCCCCATCTCTAAATGGGGAAAACAGATACCAACTCATGTTTAGTAAGGCTATCATTAACACCTGCAATAAGTGTCTTCTCCTTGACTAGGGCAAGGCTAACTTAACGCACACGGGTTTAATTATAATAATTAGAAAAGTGCATGACTCCATATTGCCACATGTAACGAGGTAAATAAAGTGCTAAATATAACTTGGAAAAAACACTCATTAATTTGTAACCTTTGCCCCTAAAAAATATAACATCACCCAGGCACATTTCTGAGCACCATCAAGCCCTGGGGGGGGGATAGCTCAGTGGTTTGAGCATTGGCCTGCTAAACCCAGAGTTGTGAGTTCAATCCTTGAAGGGGCCACTTAGGGAGCTGTGGCAAAATCAGTACTTGGTCCTGCTAGTGAAGGCAGGGGGCTGGACTCAATGACCTTTCCAGTCCTATGAGATAGGTATATCCCCATATATTATATTTCAGGTTCTGAATACCTGTAGCAGGCTCCACATTTTAAAGATCGACAAAACATCAGGGTGGGAAAACACACACACGTTGGGAGCCCCCCCGATTCCCTCTAGCAGGGGTCAGCACCAAACACACAGATTTATGTGACAAGGCAAAATTAACAATGGATGTTTTCTGCCCCCACAAGCAAAGATCACCGCTGGCTTGAGATGAAGCATAAGAAGTGGAAGCCCTGGAGAAGAATTTGTGGCAGCATGACACGCAATCTGTTGGGGAACTTTAAGATTTGTGACTGGGGTAACTCATTTGCCTTCAATGGGCCAGAGATTGCTAAAGGAACACCAATCTCTCAGGGCGGGTGTGGGTGGGTGGCTGTTT
>NW_020664774.1:317111-325031 GCF_002925995.2 Terrapene triunguis
GGCTGGGAGCCAGGACTCCTGGGTTCTCTCCCATTCCCTCCCTGTGCATCAGCCCCCTTCAAACCCCGCCCCCCTTCCTGGGGGTGTGTCCCCTATAAGATAGTTTGTAACGACACCCCCCTCCCATTGGGTGCTCTGCGTGCCACACTTCCGGTTATGGCCGCCCCCCCGCTCCCACCGTGCTGTGCATGGCTGTGCCACACTTCCTGCGCTGCTCCCCCCAACCTCTTCCCGCCCCCCAACAGCCCACCGGGAAGCAAGGTTCCTACCTTTGCAATCAATTGCCCTCCTCCACCCCACGCCCCAGGTCCTGGGGTGTAGCAACCCCCCCAGCCTGGTGGCAATAAATCCCCCGGGGCTGGAAGCCTGCTGGGCTATGGAGGGGGGTTTCATAGCCCTTTAAGCGGCTCCTTGACTTTGCATTTCTCCCCCCCACGCCCCCCCTCCTCTACTGTTGTCTTCTCCTCCCTCAGGGTCCTAGGGGCTGACTCATTCCGCTCCAGCAGGGAGTGGGGAACAGCAGCTAAAGAGAGGCAGGAGCCAGGTAAGGCAGAGATTAACCCATTGCAAGCCCTCCTAACCCGTGCATTCACGCCAGCTCCGGGGGGGGGGGCAAATCGCCTTTGCAAACTGCCCCCCTGCCTAGGGGAGAGCCGCTTCCCCCGGTCCTGGACCCAGCCATTTTGCAACCAGCCTTGCTCCTTGCCAGCCTGGTGCAAACCAGCTCCGGGAGCCGGCCAGGCGGCAGCTTGTCCGCCTCGGGTGCACGCTGGGGCAGCCTCTCTGCAAAACCCTTCCCCAGCCGGCGGGGTGGCGTCTCCTCCCGGGGTCCTAGAGAGAGCCATTTTGCACGCGACCAGAGCCAGCGCCCTGCCGCGAGCCCTCGCTGCCTTTGCACGGCTCGATTTTCTTTTGCACCATCTCGATACTCCAGTGCGGAGAAGGAGACAAACACCCCCTTTTGTTTTTGCATATTCTTTTCCAGCCTCTCTCTCCTTTGCATTGCCTCTTTGGGGCGGCGTCTCCTCCCTTGGTCCTAAAACCAGCCATTTTGCAAGCGCGGAGCCATGCAATGATTGCTTGGGAAGGGGGCCTGCCTTTTGCAAAAGGCCTCGCCTTGCAAATCTCTCGTCTCCCCCCCCCCCCCCCCCGAGCCACGTTGCTTGGCTTGTGTGGCAACATACGCGACTCAAGCCCCGCTCGGTATTTTTCTCCAAGCTCGAATGCACAAAGAGAGGCGAGTTCCCCTTGGCAGTCCCGTCCTACCTACTAGCCAGCCCCCCGTGGGTTGCATTTCCCACCTTCCCCTGGTCCTAGCTACAGCCATTTTGCTTTGCGGTTTGAGCCGTGCAAACCCACGCAGAAATGCGGCCCATCTCTGCCTCCTTGCGCTGTTCCTGCCCTGGCTGCAGGATGACACCCCCCTCTGCACCGGTCTCGCCTCCCCCGGTCCTAAAGACAGTCCCTTTGCAATTGCTTTCTGCCTCCCGGCCGGTCCAATGCTAAGCAAGAAATGATGCACAAAATTCCTCGGAGGGAGAGGGGAGGCTACTCTCCAGAATGGCAAATACCTGCACACTGCTGCTCTCTGGGGCTGCCCTAGGTCTCTGGCCCCCTAACCCTTGCCATTCCTGGTCCTAAAGAGACCCGGTTAGCGGTGCAACTAAACAATCCATGCCCCGGACCCCAGGTCTGCTGCATGTCTGCGTGCTCATGGCAACAAAGAAATCTGTGCACCTGACTCCCTGTTTGCTCCTCATGCTCAGGGCGACTAAACCAAAGGGGCTGTGGTGTCTGCATTTCCTCTGCAGTCTCAAAATGTTGATTTTTCAGCAAGTCTTTGGAGCACCGGGGAAGTGCCAGAAGACTAGAACACTGCTAATGTACTGCCAATTTTTTTTAAAAGGGTAACCTGGATGATCCGGGTAATCCTGACATTATCCTGGGCGAGCTAGTGGCTGGATTAATAAAGAATTAAAGGAGTGTAGTATAATTAATGCAAATCACCAGGGATTTACGGAAAATAGATCCCGTCAAACTAACTTGATTTTTTTTTTATAAGATTACAAATTTGGTTGGTAATGGTGTTGATGTAATATCCTTAGACTTCTGTAAGGCATTTGACATGGTACCATACGACGTTGCATTAAAAAAACTAGAATGCTATACAATTTACACGGCCCACATTAAGTGGATTAAAAACTGGCTAACTGATGCATCTCCAAATGTGACTGTAAACAGGGAATCATCGTTGAGCGGTTGTGTTCCCAACGTGGTCTTGCAGGGGTCGGTTCTTGGCCCTAGGCTATTTAACATTTTTATCAACGACCTGGAAGAAGACATACAGTCATCACTGATCAAGTTTGCAGCTAGCACCAACATTAGGGGAGTGGTAAATCCTGAAGAGGCCAGGTCACTGATACAGAGTGTAATCTGGGCTCAGGCAAACAATCTGTGTTTTGATATGGCTCATTGTAAATGGATCTATCTAGGAACAGAGAATGCAGGCCTTACTTACCGAGTTGGGGGACTCCATCCTGGAAAGCAGTGACTCTGGGAAAAAATGTTGCTTTCATGTTCATTGGAACAGGAGTGTGTGACGCTGTAGCCAAGAGAGTTAATGCAATTCTGGGATGCATAGATAGGGGAATCTCGAATAGGAAGAGGGAGGTTATTCTACCTCTATTTGGCCTGGTGTGACTGCTGCTGGACTCCTGTGTCCAGCTCTGGGGCCCACAATTCAAGAAGGATGTTGATAAATTGGAGAGGGGGTCAGAAAAGAGCCGTGAGAACGATTAAAGGATTAGCAAATCTGCCTTATTAGGGATAGACTCAAAGAGCTCGATCTCTTCGTCTTAACAAAGAGAAGGTTCAGGGGTGACTTGATCCCAGTCTACAAGTATCTACATGGGGAACAAATATTTAAGAACAGGCTCTTCAATCTAGCAGAGGGAGGTGTAAGGTGATCCAATGGCTGGAAGCTGAAGCCAAATTCAGACTGGAAAAAAGTTGGACATTTTTAACTGTGAGGATAATTAGCCATGGGAACAATTTACCAAGGGTTGTGGTGGATTCTCCGTCACTGCCAGTTTTTAAAGTAAGATGGATGGATGAATTATTCTGGGGGATGTTCTCTGGCCTTTGTTATTTAGAAGGTCAGACTAGATGCTCACAATAGTTCCTTCTGGCTTTGGAATCTAGATATCAGCGCTGATATCAGAGGAAAGGCTGGGTCCATTGAGATTAGCAGGAAAAAGCAGGGCTGGCTGATGAGAGGCAAAAAGCCACGAAGCGGAAATAGACCTGAGCTCTGAATTTTAATGCCCCTGAGCCCTTTGGGGAATTGATTTATGCCCAGGAAACCTTGGGGCTTTATCTTCAGTACAGAGTGTCTTTAAAACACAGTTTAACTGCAGAGGACATCAGTTAAAGAATCCAAGATGCTGAGAGGAGACGCCTCTGTCTATTACCGTGCCCTGTCAATGTGGGCATCCTCTGCTGGCTGGCTAAATCTGGAAATATTGTAGGTCCTACAAAAATAATGAGACCTTTTGAGGCCTCATTACAGTGCTTGACCACAAAAGAAAAGGCAAATAGATGACCTTGAAAACCAGATCTATGATGTTTCTTGGATTTTAAGGACATTGCTGCTTGGAGTGGCAAAACAAATGTCTGCCTCTCCATGTGAACACGTGCCCTTGTTCAGCACCCATAAGTGCCTCACAATAGACTCGCATCCACGGGAGTGTATAAATACCTGGTCAGCCCTCTGTGTAACCATGTCCCCTTTGTCTGCAGTGTTTGAGTGCTCCCAGTTGACCTGTTGGTGTCAGAAGTGGGATGATAAACTGTTGATCTAGTCTACATGCAGGGGCTCATGGGATTATAAATGTATGAATCTACGTTCCGTGCAGGCCAATGGTGGAATTATACTTTCCTGGTTTAGTGTCTACCTCTTTTAGTTATTTATTTGGCTCCCATTGCCGTAGTATCTCAGCACCTCACAGTCTTTTAGATATTTATGCTCACAACCCCGCTGGGACATAGGAACTGCTATTAACCTCATTTTACAAATGGGAAAACTGAGAGCCAGAGAGTACAAGTGATGTAGCCAAGGTCACACAAGGAATCTGTGGCAGAGCAGGGTCATGAATCCAGATCTCCTGAGCCTTCAGTTAGTGCCCTAATGGCTGGTCCATCCTTCCCCTCCTGTATGGCTCCATTGGTGGTAACAGTGGGATTATACCTTTCCAGTTTAGTCTACAGGCAGCCCAATAGCTGCACTCATAGCAAGAGCAGCATTATACAGTGCTGGTTCAGTCTATAGACAGCCCAATGGACACATTGGTGGATGAAGTGGGATTTTTCCCTAATGCACATCCCAGCCATCGTACCATATCCTGAGGGGGGCTGATCTCGCTACGGACCCCTCTTTGTAACCCTGCCCTGCCTTCTCTTTCAGAGAGCAGCCCCCTGTCCCTCCCCCGCAAAGATGGAGGAGCCCGAGGTGAGCATTGTGGTGAAGCTGGAGGGTGACTCGGAGGAAGAGGAGGAGAAAGAAGAGGCTGGCAGCTATGCCAAGTGCGGCCGGCGCTACAAGTGCCTGGCGTGCGGCAAGACCTTCCCCAGCGTGCCCCGGGTGCTCCGCCACGCCAAGTGCCACGCTGGGGGGGGGCAGCGCCCCGGGCAAGCACGCCTGCCCCAGCTGCGCCAAGGAGTTCCCCGACCGCTCGCAGCTGCACAAGCACCAGCTGAGCCACTCGGCCGAGCGCCCCTTCCAATGCCTGCAGTGCTCCAAGGCCTACAAGACGGCGCCGGAGCTGCGCAGCCACGGGCGCAGCCACACGGGCGAGAAGCCCTTCATCTGCCAGGAGTGCGGCAAGGCCTTCATGCAGCCGGTGTGCCTGCGCGTCCACATGGCCCGGCACACCGGCGACCTGCCCTTCCGCTGCTCCCACTGCGCCAAGGGCTACGGCACGCTCTCCAAGCTGAAGATCCACCAGCGGGCCCACACAGGCGAGAAGCCCTACATCTGCGGCGAGTGCGGCAAAGCCTTCGCCGACCCCTCAGTCTTCCGCAAGCACCGGCGCATCCACGCCGGCCTGCGCCCCTACCAGTGCAGCGCCTGCCAGAAGACCTACGCCGAGCTGAAGGACCTGAAGAACCACGAGCGCAGCCACACCGGGGAGAAGCCCTTCCTCTGCTCCGACTGCGGCAAAGCCTTCTCCCGCTCCTCCTCGCTCACCTGCCACCAGCGCATCCACGCGGAGCAGAAACCCTACTGCTGCGGCCAGTGCGGCAAAGGCTTCACCCAGCTCTCGTCCTACCAGAGCCACCAGCGCACCCACTCCGGGGAGAAGCCGTTCCTCTGCCCGCAGTGCGGCCGCATGTTCTCGGATCCCTCCAGCTTCCGGCGCCACCAGCGGGCCCACCAGGGCGTCAAGCCGTACCAGTGCGACAAGTGCAGCAAGGCTTTCCGCCAGCCGGCCGACCTGGCCATGCACCAGCGGATCCACACCGGCGAGCGCCCCTACAAGTGCCTGCAGTGCGACAAGACCTTCGTGGCCTCCTGGGATCTCAAGCGGCACCAGCTGGTGCACTCGGGCGAGCGGCCGTTCCAGTGCGGGGAGTGCGGGAAGAGCTTCGCCGAGCGGGCCAGCCTCACCAAGCACTACCGGGTGCACTCGGGCGAGCGGCCCTTCAAGTGCGGCCGCTGCGGCAAGACCTTCGTGGTCTCCTCCAGCCTCCGCAAGCACGAGCGGACCCACGGCGAGCGGCGGGGCGGGGAGGAGGAGGAGGAGGAGGAAGAAGCGGGAGCCGCAGCCCGGCACGTCTGCCGGCTCTGCGGGGCTGCCTTCGGCGAGGCTGCGGCGCTGCGGCGCCACCAGCGGGGGGAGCACCCGGAGGCGGCCCCCGGGGCGCCCACCTGCGCCGAGTGCGGGGAGGCCTTCTCCTCGCCCTACGACCTGCGCAAGCACGAGCGGCTCCACCCCGGCCTGCGCCCCTTCCCCTGCCCCGAGTGCGGCAAGGGCTTCTCCGACCGCGCCGGCCTGCGCAAGCACGAGCGCATCCACTCTGGGGTGCGGCCCCACGCCTGCTCCCTCTGCGGCAAGGCCTTCCTCGGCGCCGCCGACCTCCGCAAGCACCTGCGCACCCACGGCCCCGCCCCCGGCCCACCCCTCGACGAGGCCACCCACCCCCCCAACGGGCCCAGCGGCTGCCTGCCAGAAGGACTGAGCCAGTCCTCCTGAGCCCCTCCCCCCTTAGGGGGGCGTGGCTCTGTGTGCCCCTGGGCCCCTCCCCCCTCTGGGAGGCGTGGCTCTGTCCACCACTGCGGGCCCCTCTGGGGTGTGTGGCTCTTTGGTAACCCCCCTGCAGGTGGGCATAGCCCTCTGATCCCCCTTGGGCTCCTTGCCCTCCTCAGCCATCATGGGGGTGTGGTCTGTGCTCCCAGGTATCCCCCCTCTGGAAGATTATCGCTATATGCCCCCCCCCCCCGGACTCCCCCCCCTCCTAAGTCGCTAGGGGCTATGTCTCTGAGCCCCTAAGCCCCTCTCTCTGGAACATAGCTGTCTGCTCCCCTAGAGCCCCTCCTTCTTCTGGGCCCATGAGGGCGTGGCTTTGTGCTGACAGGCTCCTCCCCTTCACTCTAAGGGCGTGGCTATCTGACACTTCCTCCAGGCGGTGTGACTGTCTCATCCCCCGGGCGTCGCTCTCTCCTGAGCCCCCATGGAGGGTTGCTTATTGTTCCCCAAGGGAGGTGGGCCGCCTCCTTCTTTTGTCCCTCCGCTCCCTTTAGGGAGGGGTAGAAGGCTGGGGAGATTATGAAAGGAGAACAGCACATGGTTAAATGCCCCTCCCTCTCCAGGGGGCGTGGCTGTATTGGCCCCTCCCCCAGGGGACGTGGCTCTCTGCTCCCAGGCCCCGCCCCATCAGGCATGGCTGACTGGTGATACACTGTCCGCATGGGTATAAATCTGGGGGAGAGGGGGTGCACTGCCCTCTGCTGGAGAGAATTGGAGCAATCCGTGAGAGCAATGGGTTGATTCGCTGCTGGGCGTGGCGTGCGGGCGCAGGGGAGCTGGAAGGGTTTGTCGGGCCGAGAGGGTTGAACTGCGGTTCAGGGAAGCTCGTGGTGACCGCTGGCAAAAGCTTCTTTGTAAATCGGCGTCCTGCCGATGCTGTGAAAAGACAATGAAATAAACCCCTCTTTTTGTAGCCTGGGGACTTGCTGTGATTCCTCCCCTCCCAGGGCCCGGGATAGAACCCAGGAGTCCGGGCTCCAAGCCCCCCTGCTTTAACCCACTAGACCCCACTCCCCTCTCAAATCAGGGGCCAGAATCCAGGAGTCCTGTGCTGGGGGCTGGACCTGGGGTGGGCAGGAGACAGAAAAGCGGATGGGGGGCACCTGGTAGAATATATGGGGATGCAGGAAGTGGGGGTGACCTCTGGAAAAATAATGCAGATGCAGGGGGGTAGGGGTCCTACCAGCGGGGGGTGAAGGAGTGAGCAGAGTCCTCTGATGCGGGGGGGGAGCATGGGGGGCTGTGGGACTCTGAGGTTGGAGTCCCAGGGCATGAAAGGGAGGATAGGACAAAACAGGGGAGAACAGAAAGAGAGAAGGACACGTCAAACCTGCTCTATAGCAGCCCAGGGTCATCCCCCCGCTTCCTCCCCGTGCCCAATTTCCCCACCTCCCCCCAGTCTGCCCCACAGGGCCAGGGCATTGGGCTTACTGCGGATTTATCCAGGGATCAGAACCCTGGCCTGATTCCATTGGCATCGGTGGGGTTGCCCTGTATTTACAGTGGGGTCCCGGAGGCGTTAGGTGCTGGCCCCAGTGCGGCGCTAGGGGGCGCTGTGCTGCAGGGTGGGGGGGCTCAGCAGGGGGCGCTCTCCCCGGGCAGGCAGTGCTGGCCC
>NW_020664774.1:325041-325734 GCF_002925995.2 Terrapene triunguis
CTCCCCGGGCAGGCAGTGCTGGGTTTGTCTCACTGTGGTTTACTTTGCAGCCTCTCTAGCTCCTCATACCCTGGGTCGAGACCCATGGGAGACACGTTTGATCCACCACAGGGGTGGAACAATTGCTGGCCACAGCTTCCTACCTAGCTGACTGTGGCTGGGGGCGTGAACGGGGGCAGGAGCTCAGCGCTGGGGGGAGCGTGATGACGGCTGAGACTGATAACACAGGAGACCTTGTGCGGTGCCTTGGTCACCTTCAAAGTGTGTCTCTCCCAGCAGAGACACAGACCAACCCTGGCTGCTGACAGGCCCCGGAGCCGAAATATTCCTCAACTCAGTTCCTGAGGCAGGTGAGTGATGGGTAGGTCTGCTCAACCCCAGCTGAGATCAGGGCCCCCATCGTGCCGGGCGCCGCACGGACCCCGACCGAGACCAGGGCCCCCATCGTGCCGGGTGCCGCATGGATCCCGACCGAGACCAGGGCCCCCATCGCGCCGGGTGCCGCATGGATCCCGACCGAGACCAGGGCCCCCATCGCGCCGGGCGCTGCACAGATCCCAACCGACATCAGGACCCCATCGCGCTGGGTGTAGAACAAACCCTGGCCGGGATTGAGGACCCCATCACTCTGGGTGCTGCACAGACCCATCCCAACTGAGATCGGAGTCCCCTAATGCTGGGCACTGCACAGAT
>NW_020664774.1:330734-335747 GCF_002925995.2 Terrapene triunguis
CACCACCCCACGTATCCATCCACCCACTGTAATTACCTGTCTAGTGCATCCAGCTGAAAAGAGATCATCAGGAGCAACGCTCAGCCCCTGTCCTATTGTGGCATCAGGGATTAACCCTCTGCAGAAACCTGAAGATACTCCAGCGATGGGCAAGTTCTAAACATGCAGTGGATGGGCTGGGCTCCTGGAGGGAGGATTCATTAGGGGGCTGTTTCCTAGCTGTCATTTCTGGTGCTTTCCACAATTATCCAGCAGCTTTGGGGTACATTATCTCATCCTGAAAGTGCAGGCCCCACCCACCATCCAGCTGGATGTTCCATGCTCAGATGATCAACAGTGATGATGCTTTGTCACTTGCCATTGGTAGGATTCAGAGTTAACACCAACGAGGACATGCAACAGGGCTATCAGTTCAGGCTGTCAGCAGGCTCAGGGAGATGGCACTGCATTGGGGTCACACTGGAGAGGGAAAATTCCCCCTGATTCTGGGATTAAAGCATCTTCCTGGCTCACCCCTATCTGCATCTGTGAGAGCCTAGACTAATAGTTCCATGGTGCTGTTAACTGGTAATGAGGGTTGTTGACTCTGAACCCTACTGACTGCAAGTTAAATATATCCAGCCTGTTAAAGTGCCATGCAGCTTTGCATCTCCATCACAAAATGATTTGCTTCTGGGAGGATTCCAGCTCTCTGGATCTTTGCAAATGTATCTCCTTGCTTCAATAAATATTTGTGAAAGCAAATTTCTAAGCAGGAAGTCTTGTCATTCTTCTAACCTCAGGGGGCTGGACCTAGATGTAGAGTAGAAATGAGCAGCTGCAGTACATGCTTGGGAACACTAGGGGGAGCTTTAGGCTGGGCAGGAGCGAGGCATGGCAGGACAAGGGAGCTAAATAGCTGGATGAATTTGCTGCAGTGGTGAATCTAGTGTAATGTGGCTAATGCCAGGCAAAGGGATGGGCTTCTGTCGGGGACAGAGTGGGGTGGATGGGGAAGAGATGGGCAGTGTTATTAGGGGGCATTAATATCCACAGCTGATAGTTGCAAGACACTGCTATTGCCAAGCGATCGAGGAGGGGATAAGAGGAATTTTCCCTCTAAGGAGATTTAGCTCCGATCTGGCTCTAGGGCAGGGCAATTGGCTGCCTCAGGAGGCTGGGGAATGGGACACACAGCGTTTCCCCTCTAGGGGGCGCTGGTTCTGATCTGGCCCCACGACATGGCTGGCTCCAGGGGCTGGGGAATTAGGATAATATTTCTCCTCTAACGGTGCAGCTCCGATTCCCTGCAGCAGGTGGCAGCCTGGACTCGTGCAACCCCGAACTGGTTGATCAGCTAAATCCATCTGACATGTCAGTTCTGACATTGCGTGGCAGGTGTTGGGGATGGGGGGAGGCTCTGAGCTCCTGACCTGCCCCTGGAAGGAAGGCTGTGATCCTGGGGCAGAGGTAGAGAAAAAGAGCCGGTGGGAGTGCAGTTGTGTTGCACGCAGGGGCGGCTCTATGGTTTTTGCCACCCCAAGCATGGCAGTCAGGTGGATTCGGCAGCGTGCCTGCGAGAGGTCCACCGGTGCCGCGCGTTCAGCATCCCTGCCGCCGAATTACCGCCGAAGCCGCGGGACCGGCGGACCTCCTGCAGGCGCGCCGCCGAAGGCAGCCTGACGGCCGCCCTCACATCAACCGGCACGCCGCCCCCCGCGGCTTCCCGCCCCAGGCACACGCTTGGTGCCCTGGTGCCTGGAGCCGTCCCTGGGTGCACGGTGGAGGGGAGAGGATCTTTCCATAGCCTCCTTCTGCCCCACCACACACCCAGTGGCTTCAGAGCAAGCCCCTCCAGAGTACAAGGCCCTAGCTGGCACGGCCCACCTCCATCCTGCTGCCCCCTGGGCCCTAGATCTTCTCCGTACCCCAGTGCCCGGGACATTGGCAGAGCATGAATCTGCTAGATGCTGCAGCACCCTGGGCAATACTATAAGCTGCCAGGGACAGCGGGATGGGCAGAATTGGGAGCCCCATGGCAGGGGATGGAGCCGAGATGAAGGTGGGGGGGAGATAAGGACATGGTGACGCCGATGAGACACAGGGGCCAACACAGGCGTCTCATAGTGTTGCTCTCCTCATAGAACCACGGGCCAGTCGGGGGGGGGGTGTTTACGTGTGTAAATATTCATCCCAGAGCCCAGATCGGGAAATGGGGATCTACAAAGGCCGGGTCAGGATGGGGCTGGGAGGCAGGAGATCCCAGTGCAACATGGTCCCACCTGCAAGCTACCTCTGCTCCGAGGGGCTGAACGCTAAGATCATGGAGCCTAGGTCGGGAAACTGGGAGCTACGCGGCCCAGACCATTATGGAGCTGGGACGTAGCCCATCCCAGAGCAGAACGCTCCTGCTGGGAAGCAGTCGGGTGGAATCATGGAGCAGAGGCCAGGAGAAAAGGGGGCCTGGGGGATGTGGCAGAAAGGGGACGGGATTCCCATAGCCCCCTCCCCTAGAGTCATGGCCCCCCTGCCTGGCACATGTAGCCCCTGTGACTCAAGCTGTAACATCGAGCAGCGCTAGAGCCACACGTCTGAGTTTCTAGAGGCAGGAAGAGCGGTTCTAACCACAGTCTTCCCCGCACCCCGCGCTGCAGCTGCTCGGCGTTGGGGGAGGGAGAAAGTGCCTGCGACATCAGTGATTGGGTTGTGGCAGGAGACCCCAGAGCTCCATGCCACGCCCGCTGTCGGGCCACTCAGAGCTGCGTCTCCATCCAAGCCTGGGCCTTTCTCACTGGGAGAGAACCCAGGGGTCCTGCCACCCGCCTCACCCCAAACATTAAACCTTTTTCCTTAGCACTCACTGGAGAGGTAGAAAACTTCCCTGCGAGATCTGTTCAATTGTTTCTTTCTCCCAGATCTAGACTCCGAAGATATGAAATGTTTAATGTGTTAAGAAGTTTCATCTATCTGTCCACATAACATATTTACAGATCTATCAAATCTATCTATCTATCTATCTACCCCCATACACCCTCGTATCTCTCTATAATCTTATATGACTCTGGCTTTGTCTAAACAGCATTTTTGTGAGTAAAGCTTTTGTCGTTCCAGGGTGTGAAAAAACAACACCCCGAACAAGAAGTTTTACCGGCAGAAAGCGCCAGTGTGAACAGCGCTTGATCAAAGAGATTTTCACATCTTCAAAGTCAGCCCCTGTGACCCACAAATAGCATGTCAGGGGCATAGTCCTGCCCCCCGAATCAGAGTACATGGAGGGGCACAATACCAGGCTACATCGGCCCGTCGATCTGATCGGGGGCAGGAGAGCAGGCTTGAGGGGCCCATGGGTATAATCCAGGGTGGAATGGAGGGGGAAGGATACCAGACCAAATGGGACCATCGGTGTGATCAGGAGTGGTGGGGTTGGGGTACGGTACTGGGCTAGCTGGACCCGCGGGTGTGACACTGCAGCCCATAGTTGTCATCGTAATATTAGTATGATATGATTATGGCATAATTCTGATGCATTTTGTACAAGATAAGTCATGTGGGGTGTCGTTGGAAAAGATATGATTTTCTGAAGATGATTATCCTATGTGGACGCATGTATCATTTTTGTATCTAAATTTAGGAAATTTAGTGAGCAGAATCCCCTGACGGGAGCAGCAAAGCGGTTTCTGTGGGACTCTGGGGTTGGAGTCCCAGGGGATGAAAGGAGGGATAGAAAAAAACACGGGGGAAGAGAGAGCGAGAGAAGGAAACCTCAAACCTGCTCTACAGCAACCCAGGGTCGTCGCTCCCCCTTCCCCCCCAGTGCCCAGTTTCCCCACCTCCCCCACAGCCTGCCCCACAGGGCCAGGGCATTGGGCTTGCTCCGGATTTACCCAGTGATGAGAATCCTGGCCTGATTCCATTGCTATTGATGGGGTTTCTCTGTATTTTGAGTGGGGTCCGTGAGAAACGAGGTGGTGGCCCCAGTGTGGCACTAGGAGGCGCTGTGCTGCAGGGTGGGGGGCTCAGCATGGGGTGCTCTCTCCAGGCACGCAGTTCTGGCCCCAATGAATCGGGGTTTGTCTCACTGTGTGTTCCTTTTCAGCCTCTCTAGCACCTCATTCCCTGGGTCGAGACCCACGGTAGGTGCATTTGATCCACCACAGGGGTGGAACAATTGCTGGCCACAGCTTCCTGCCCAATGGCTGTGGCTGGAGGTGTAAATTGGGGCAGGAGCTCCGCGCTGGGGGGAACGTGATGACGGTTGAGACACTCAGAACGCAGGAGCCCTTTTGTGGTGCCTTGATTCAACTTTAAAGCGCGTCTCTCCCAGCAGAGACACAGACCAACCCCAGCCACCGACAGGCCCGGGAGCCGAAATATACCTCAGCCGAAATATACCGGAGGCAGGTGAGTGATGGGTGGGTCTGCTCAGACGCTGGCCAAGATTGGGGACCCCATTGCACCAGGCCCTGCACAGATCCAGACCGAGATCAGGGACCCCATCGCGCCGGGCACTGCACAGAGCCTGGCTGAAATCAGGAACCCCATCTTGCTGGGTGCTAGTGATGGGTGGGTCTGCTCAGATGCTGGCCAAGATTGGGAACCTCATCGTGCCAGGCCCTACAAATTCCCTGACCTAGATCAGGGACCCCATCGCGCCGGTCCCTGCACAGACGCCTACCGAGTACAGGGACCCTATCGCGCTGGGCTCTGCACAGACCCCGGCGGAGATCAGGGATCCATCACGTCGGGTGCTGCTCAGTCCCTGACCGAGATCTGGGATCCCATCGCTCTGGGTGCTGCACAGACCCATCCCAACTGAGATCAGGGCCCCCTAATACTGGGCACTGCACAGATTCCCTCCCCCCATTGAGATTTGGGGCCCTGTCAAACCGGATGCTGCACAGACCTGAACCTAGATCATGGTCCCAAGTCCCCCTTGCTCTAACCCACTCCATCCCACTCCCCTCCCAGTGTGACAATAGAACGCAGGAGTCCTGACCCCCTCCCACCCTCCATTCTCTAACCCACTTCACCCCA
>NW_020664774.1:335757-345910 GCF_002925995.2 Terrapene triunguis
AGTCCTGACCCCCTCCCACCCTCCATTCTCTAACCCACTTCACCCCACTCCCCTGCCAGAGCGACAATAGAACCCAGGAGTCCTGACTCTCAATCCAGTGCTCCAGCCACTAGACCACGCTGCCACTCAGCTTTTGATAATTAATTGACGTAGTTGATACCTTTCATACCAGGGGCATCTTGCCATTTCAGGCTGTTTGAGTTTCTACTGGCAACAAAGCAGTGGGGCAGCAGGTCGGGACTGAGGAGCACTGGCGGGGGGGGGCAGGGAACCCCAAGGCTCGGATTGCAGGGGGTTGGGGGCTGGGCAGAACCGAGCAGTCAATATTCAAGTGTGTTTTTCCTGCCTGGTTCTGCTGGGGTGAGGTCAAACATTTACTGTCCCCTCCCAGTCTGAGCCTCCTACTGTCACAGGATGCAGAGCTGTCACCCTTTGCTGTCCCACAGCCAGCATTGCTGTACAGCTCCAACCCAAGTGGAACACAATTCAAATCTACTTTTAACACAGCATCCCTTGTGGTTAGTACGGGGAGGGACGCAGAGAGAAGTGTGAGGTTCTCAAAGCATCTGGGGCGGAAAGAAGAGGACAGGATATCACACTAGATGGTCCCTTTAGTAAGGCTTTAGACACTGTCTTGAATGACCGTCTCATAAACAAACTAGGGAAATGTAATCTAGATGGAACTACTATAAGGTGGGTGCATAACTGGTTGGAAAATCGTTCCCAGAGAGCAGTTATCAGTGGTTCACAGTCATGCTGGAAGGACATAACGAGTGGGATCCCGTAAGGATCAGTTCTGGGTCCAGTTTTGTTCAAAATCTTCATCAGTGATTTAGGTCAGGGCATAGAGAGAACACTGATAAAGTTTGCGGACGACACCAAGCTGGGAGGGGTTGCAAGTGCTTTGGAGGATAGGATGAAAATTCAAAATGATCCGGACAAACTGGAGAAATAGTCTGAAGTAAATAGGATGAAATTCAATAAGGACAAATGCAAAATACTCCACTTAGGAAGGAACAATCAGTTGCACACACACAATGGGCAATGACTGCCTAGGAAGGAGCACTGCGGAAAGGGATCTGGGGGCCATAGTGGATTCAAAGCTAAATATGAGTCAACAGGGTAACACTGTTGCAAAACAAGCGAACATCCTTCTGGGATGTATTAGCAGGAATGTTGTAAGCAAGACATGAGAAGTCATTCTTCCGCTCTACTCTGCACTGATTAGGCCTCAACTGGAGTATTGTGTCCAGTTCGGGGCGCCACATTTCAGGAAAGATGTGGACAAATTGGAGAAAGTCAAGAGAAGAGCAACAAAAATGATTAAAGGTCTAGAAAACATGACCTATGAGGGAATATTGAAAAAAATGGGTTTGTTTAGTCTGGAGAAGAGAAGACCGAGAGGGGACATGAGAACAATTTTCAAGTATGTAAAAGGTTGTTACAAGGAGGAGGGAGAAAAATTGTTCTTCTTAACCTCTGAGGATAGGACAAGAAGCAATGAGCTTAAATTGCAGCAAGGGAGGTCTAGGTTGGACATTAAGAAAAACTTCCTAACTGTCAGGGTGGTAAAGCACTGGAATAAATTGTCTAGGGAGGTTGTTGAATCTCCATCACTGGGGATTTTTAAGAGCAGGTTGGTCAAACACCTGATAGAGAAAATCTAGACAATACTTAGTCCTGCCTACAGTGCATGGGACTGGACTAGACGACCTCTCGAGGTCCCTTCCAGTTCTATGATTCTGTGATTCTATGGGTTTACTCTTGGTGGCAGGAAGGGGGCAGGATATTGGGCTAGATAGGCCCATGGGCCTGATCCAGGGCAAAATGGATGGAGCAAGATACCGGGTTAGATGGCCCCAGGATCTGTTCCAGGGTGGTAGCATTTCCTGCTTTCTTTCCCCAACAGCCGCAGTGTAAAGTTGGCAGCACCAGACGCTGGGGCTGATGCTGTCCATGAGACACCCCAGAAAATGACCCTCCATCTGTAGTTAAACATAACCAAATCCATCACTCAGCGTGGCCACAAGGGGGCCCCAGCAGTTGTTACGGCAAGGCCAGTCACACCGAGCGTGGCCCAAGCTCCCGCTCCTCTCGCTGGCTATAAAAGCCACCACACGGACTCTGTCCACATGGCACCAGCCTCTAGTGGCTCCATTGAGGAATTGCAATGACCCATTATTATATTGCGCACTGTAGAGTAGACATGTGAAACTATAACTCCTCTTCGTAGTTAGTGCTGGTATTAAATTAAATTAATGGAGATATCCTATCTCCTAGAACTGGAAGGGACCCTGAAAGGTCATCGACTCCAGCCCCCTGCTTTCGCTAGCAGGACCAAATACTGATTTTTGCCTCAGATCCCTAAGTGGCCCCCTCAAGGATTGAATTCACAATCCTGGGTTTAGCAGGCCAATGCTCAAACCACTGAGCTATCCCTCCCCCAACAGCTGAGAAATAGGGTGGGGAGGGAATTGATGCAAATTAGGTAAGCTTTAGTCAAACATGCAAATAAGGCATCATGTCATTTATGTAATGCCTCCTAGAGCCCAGACTTTTAGTAGGCGTGCAATAAAATATGGTTGATGTCGTGGGTGGTTGGTGGATGTCACTAATTCTGGATCTCTCTGTGTCTGTTCCTCTAGGGGTTTCAGAGGCCGACGGCCCCTCCTGGGTGGGGGAACCCATCGCATCAGCCATGCCCAGATTTGGTGCCTTCATCCCCCTCCTCCTCTTCATCTTCCCTGGGACCTCCTCCCATTGTCACACAGGCACGGCCAATGAATGCAAGAACCACACGGCCTTCGTGCCCGGGCACAGCCTGATTGGTGAGGGCATCGATGTGACCACGATGGGCAGGAAGGGGGCCTATCTGGTTGACAGCAGCCTCTGGCAGCACGAGGACGGCACCTGCACCCTGTGTCGGAACCAATTGCAGGGAGGGCAGTGGCAGAGGCTGCCGCTGGCTGCGGTGGACTGGCGGGTCCGCGTCTCGTGCCGCCGGAAGCTGAGCAGCTCGGTGCAGCAGTCAGCGATGGCCGTGATGGAGTCGGCAGCGTCCGCGGTGCAGAACGACTGGAAGGTGGGGCTGGACGTGCCTGTGAAGCCCAAGGTTAATGTCCAGGTGGCGCTGGCCGGATCACATTCCAAACTGGCCAGTTTTGTGGTAGACCACACGCGGATGGACAAATACAGCTTCATGAGCCACAAGGTGTCCTGTGGCTATTACAGGTGAGAGCCAGCCTGGGTCAGGAGGACTCACCTGAAATTGGGATTACAGCAACACCACACAGTGACACAGGGCCTTTCCCCTCTACGGAGCGCCAGCTCTGATCCAGGCCTAGGGTGGGAGAATGGCTTGCTCGGGGGGGCAGGGAATAGGACACAGAACCTTTCCTCTCTAGGGAACACTGGCCCCAGGATGGGGAACTGTCTCAGGATAATGGGGAATGGGGCACAGGACCTTTCCCCTCCAGGGGGCATCATCTCCAATCTGGTCCCAGGGCAGGGGATTGGCTGGCTAGGAAGGCAGGGAATGCTACAAGGGGCCTTTCCCCTCTAGGGGGCGCCGGCTCCTATGTGGGACTGGACAGCTATGTGGGATTTTCTTCTCATGTGTGTCAGGGCAGCCTGGCGACCTGCCATGGCCAGAGTGGGGGATGTCTGTCAGAACTATTAAGCAGCTGGCAGTATTCCCAGGAAGGTTGTGATGATCAGCAAACTGGGTGGTTGCATTGACTAGGAGACACCTGCTTAGACCTTTGCTTGTGGGTTGTCTGGGGCCTTAGGACACAGAGCTAATGATCTCAGCTGACTCACCGGGCTGAACACACTCCTCACCTTGTGTCCCTGACCAGGTTCCGGGTCAGCGAGACACCCCCACTCACCAGTCATTTCACTCTGGCGCTGGAAAACCTCCCGGACCAGTACGACAGCAAATCGAAGGTGGAGTACCAGCAGCTAATCAGCAACTACGGCACCCACTACATGTCCCAGCTGCAGCTGGGGGGCCGGGCGCGGGACGTGACGGCCATGCGGAGCTGCGAAGCAGCATTGAGCAGCTTGACCAACGACGAGATCAAGGACTGCTTGAGCATGGAGGCGTCCGTGAGTATCGGAATAGGCTCGATCAAGAGTGGGTACAGCAAGTGCAAGGAGGAGAAGAAGAAGGGGAAGGTCCAGGGGAGCTTCCATGAGACGTATCGGGAGCGCCACGTGGAGGTGGAGGGAGGAGAGAGCACGACTGACGTGCTCTTCTCGGGCAGTGATGCCAAGGTCTTCTCGGCCTGGATTGAGAGTCTCAAAGCCAGCCCTGGCCTGGTGTCCTATTCGCTGCACCCCATCCACATCCTGGTGGAGCAGGATGACCCCAAGCGAGAGGCGCTGAGGTGGGCAGTCAGTGAGTACATCCGTGAGAGGGCGCTGATGAGGAATTGCACCCGAAGCTGCCCTCCGGGGACTCAACGCAGCGCCCACGACCCCTGCTCCTGCGTCTGCCCCGGGAATGCCATGACCAACGCCATGTGCTGCTCACGGGAGCGCGGCCTGGGGAAGCTGATGGTGACAGTGAAGAAGGCCAGTGGCCTGTGGGGGGATTACGTTACCTTTACGGATGCCTTCGTCAAGGTCTTCTTTGAGAGAAGGGAGATATGGACCAGCACCATCTGGAACAACAACAATCCCATCTGGAACGTCACCTTGGACTTCGGTACCGTCCACATCACCAGCACCAGCAAGATCCGTGTCCAGGTCTGGGACGAGGACAACAAGTGGGACGATGACCTGCTGGGAAGCTGCGACATCCCGCTGGAGGCTGGGGGGCCCCACCAGAAGGATTGCTACATGAACCACGGCCGCATCTGGTTCCAGTACAGCCTGCGCTGTGGGCCCCACCTTGGTGGTCGGAGCTGCTTCGACTATGTCTCCCAGCCACCCCAGCTGGGAAAAGCCAAGGGGAAGGAGGTGGAGGCCTTCTGGTGAGCCCCTGATTGGAGAGGGGCATGGATGTGCATTGGTCACTAGCGCTCCCTGTCCCCCAGACCGTTTCCTAGTTCCCGCTCTGCTGACGCTACTGAGCTTCATGCTGTCACTCCTGCTCGGGAATCGGTGTCTCCTATGCCCCTAAGAGACTGTCTGCTCCTGTAGCCCGATATCCTCACAGCTCCCTCTGGGAAAACATCCCACCATGAACCGCCCGTTCCGGATCCATCAGACCAGTGTGTCCAATGATTCCCGCCATCCAATGTATCCATCTAATCAACAAACTAATGTATGTACCCACTGCATAGCTAATCTCAACCTATTTACCATTGTGGATTGCATATGCAGGGGAGGTTGCATTGGGGGTTGCATATGCAGTTCTCTATGGGTTATTTTGGCCACATCCACACTGCATATGTACTATCTGTACGACCCTCACGATGGGCTGCAGCTGTGTGCTGATTGGTGCACAAGTGGCCCACGGGCCACGGGTTGAGAACTACTGATCTAGTGCAACCAATGTAACTAACCACCCAACCAACTAAGGTCTTAAGTACATCCAGCCAACCAACCAAGCTGTGTAGCCAGTGCAAGCAACCAACCAATGAATGTCCTAAGTACACCCAACCAACCAGTCAACCAATATGTGCAGGCAGGGGAACCAATCCACAGCCCCATATATCCAGCCATCACTGTATTTATCTGTCTAGTGTATCCACTTGAAAACTGATTTTTTCTACAGGAAGGGATAAGATGCAAATCTGAGCCCTGTCCTATTGTGGCTTCAGTGATTAACCCTCTGTAGAAACCCGAAGATATTCCAGGTTCATGGTTCAAAGCACCCAGCAGATGGGCCGGGGTCCCGGGGGGAGGATTCATTAGGGGGCTGTTCCCTAAGTGTTGTTTCTGTTGCTTTTCACAATTACCCAGCTGCTTTGGGGATACTTATATTATCATGAATACACAGGCTCCATCCACCAACCAGCTGGATGTTCTCTGCTCAGATGGTTAACAAAGATGATGACATATCACTCTGTCTCACTAGGCTTCAGAGTTAACACACAGGAGAACATGCCACAGAGCTATAGATTCCGGCTGTCAGCAGGCTCAGGAAGATGGCACTGCATTGGGATCACATTTGGGAAAGGCTAATTTTCCCTAATTTGGGGATTAAAGCTTCTTCCTCTCTCACTCTTACTTGCATCTGTTGAGAGCCTAGATCAATAGCTTGATGGTGCACCTCACTGATGGAGTGGGTGTGGTTAACTCTGAACCCTACTGACTGCAACTGAAATATCTTTGAGCAGGGGGTTGGACTAGATGACCCCCTGAGATCCCTTCCAACCTTGATATTCTATGATTCTATGATCTCCAGCCTGGAAAACTGCCATGCAGCTTTGCAGTACCACTGCAAAATGATTTGTTTCTAAGAGGATTCCAGGTCTCTGGATCTTTGCAAATGTATCTCCCTGCCTCAATGAACATGTGTGAAATAAAATTTCTAAGCAGGAAGTCCTGTCATTCTTCTAACCTCAGTGGGCTGGACCTAGATCTAGAGTAGAAATGAGCGTCTGCAATACATGCTTGGGAACACTAGGGGGAGCTCTGGGCTGGAGGGGAGCGAGGCGTGACAAGACAGGGGAGCTAGACAGCTGGATGAGTTTGCTGCAATGGGGAATCCGGTGTAATGTGGCTAATGGCAGTCAAAGGGAGTGGCTTCTTTTGGGGACAGAGTGGGATGGGTGGGTGTGATGCTCTGTACCTCAGGGGAACACCCAGCACCTCTATGTTCATCTTTATAAAATAATTGTGTGGTATCCAATGCAAAGTTTGTCATGTTGGGTGTCTTCGGAAGGCTCATGATGCACTGCGCATGGTTGCTATAGTGATGTTATAGTAATTGTTACAGTAATGTTATCGTAAGATTATAGGTTGTAATTTCATGTATATCGTTATGAGGCAGAAAATGTATCCTCCTGGCTTAAAGCGAGCCCAGGCAAAAACTCTCCAAGAGCAGAGAGGCAGTTCACACCTCATCAGGGCATGGATGGGAGAAACCCAGCCCAGACTCACAGAAACAAAGGACACTGGCCTAGGCAACAACAAAATAATTTGTTAGGGCATGGCTACACTTGCAGATGTAGGGCGCTGGGAGTTAAACCAGCCCTTGGAGACTTCAGCAGGGAAAGCGCTGCAGTATGTTCACACTGTCAGCTGCCAGCGCACTGGCATGGCCACATTTGCGGCACTTGCAGCGGCATTGGGAGCGGTGCATTATGGGCAGCTATCCCACAGAGCACCTCTTCCCATTCTGGCGCTGTGGCTTTTGGGAAGGGGAGGAGGTGCAGGGTATTCAGGTATGACTTCCCCTCGGTGAATCCATGCTGACTGTTCCTGATCACTTTCCTCTCCTCAAAGTGCTTCAAAATTGATTCCTTGAGGACCTGCTCCATGATTTTTCCAGGGACTGAGGTGAGGCTGACTGGCCTGTAGTTCCCCAGATCCTTCTTCTTCCCTTGTTTAAAGATAGGCACTACATTAGCCTTTTTCCAGTCATCCGGACCTCTCCCGATCGCCATGAGTTTTCAGAGATAATGGCCAATGGCTCTGCAATCACATCCACCAACTCCTTTAGCATTCTTGGATGCAGCGCATCTGCCCCCATGGATTTGTGCTCATACAGCTTTCCTAAATAGTCCCGAACCACTTCTTTCTCCACAGAGGGCTGGTCACCTTCTCCCCATGCTGTGCTGCCCAGGGCAGCAGTCTGGGAGCTGACCTTGTTCGTGAAGACAGAGGCAAAAAAATCATTGAGTACATTAGCTTTTTCCACATCCGCTGTTACTAGGTTGCCTCCCCCATTCAGTAAGGGGCCCACACTTTCCTTGACTTTGTTCTTGTTGCTAACATACCTGAAGAAACCCTTCTTGTTACACTTAACATCTCTTGCTAGCTGCAACTCCAAGTGTGATTTGGCCTTCCTGATTTCACTCCTGCATGCCTGAGCGATATTTTTATACTCCTCCCTGGTCATTTGTCCAATCCTCCGCTTCTTGTAAGCTTCTTTTTTGTGTTTAAGATCAGCAAGGATTTCACTGTTAAGCCAAGCTGGTCGCCTGCCATATTTACTATTCTTTCTACACATCGGGATGGTTTGTTCCTACAACCTCAATAAGGATTCTTTAAAATACAGCCAACTCTCCTGGACTCCTTTCTCCCGGACTTCTCTTGTCCCTCTGCTCCCCCGGGAGGGGTAGGAGGCTAGTGGAGATTATGAAAGGAGAACAGCACACGGTTCAATGCCCCTCCCTCCCCAGGGGGTGTGGCTGTACAGGCTCCACCCTCCCCAGTGGGTGCGGCTGTACTGACACCTCACGTCCCAGACCCTGCCCCATCAGGTATGGCTGACTGGTGTTACACTGTCCTCATGCGCATAAGTGTGTGTGTGTGAGTGGCACTGCCCCCTGCTGGAGGGAATTGGAGCAGTCTGTGAGAGCAATTCATTGATTCCCTGCTGTGCAGTGGTGTAGAGGTGCAGGGGGGGCTGGAAGGGATTGTCGGGCTTCAGGTTTGGACCTAACAGTTAAGGGAAGCTCATGGTAACCACCGTCCTAAGTTTCTTTGTAAACCAGGCTCGGGCTGATGCTGTGAAAAGAATATGAAATAAACACTTCTTTTTGTAGCCTGGGGGCTTCTGTGATTCCTCCCTTCCCAGAGATGGGAGAGAACCCAGGAGTCCTGGCTCCCAACCCTGCTACTCTATCCCACTAGACTCTATCCTACTCCCATCTCATAGCACGGGCCAGAAAGTAGGAGTCCTGTTCCCCGGGGCTGGACCTGGGGTGGCCTATTTCCCTGAAATGGGCAGACTCACACTCACCCACCCCCCTCAGCTGCCTGCCTAAGCCCCTCCCCTTCCTGAACCGCATGGGATGTGGCTGTATGATCCCATGCCACACCCCCTCGCAAACAAAGTGTGGCTGTGTGATACCCTCATCAGAGCATGATTCCCATGCCCTGGTGCTCCTCAACCTTTCTGGGGCTCTTCCCAGAGGCTCCTCCTCTCCTGGGGTCATGTTCCTAGACTTGAAGGGAGTGTCTCTCTCATCTCTGGTGTCCCTTCCATCCAACTCCAGTCCTGGGTGTGTGGGTCTGTGCTCCCAGGGATGGTGGGACTCTACTTCCATAGCTGCCCCCTCTCCCCAAGAGGGCATGGTGTTTGCTGCTCCTGGGCCCCTCCTCCAAGGGGTGTGACTCTGAATTCTACTGGACCCTCCCCAATTTATTTCCCATGTCTCTGTACTGCCCCCTGTGACTGGATCCCCAGGGTAGAAACTCAAATTGGTGCACCGTGGTGCCCGCTTAACTTGCCAACCTGGGTTATCTCTTACAATGCTTTGCCGGTGACAAGCAGCCAACCCCTCCAGGGGCTGAGTTCGCTCTGCCAACAACAGGCAGGCAGAATTCCAGCTAAATTGCTTGAATGCTTCAATTATACACAGACAGACATCAGCAAATCACCCCAGCCTTGTACCCCAGAAATGTACCATTTTACTTGGCTCAAGACCTTCTCTTGAACAGTGCAAGCTCATTAATTAGTTTGCCCCTTTGTCAAAGCAAAGTGAACATGCACCAGCCTTTGTAGCCTGAGCCGATTCCCCAAGCCCTCTCGGTAAACTCACTGGTAAGGATAAAACATTAACGTCAGTTTATTAACTGCAGAAAGAGATTTTAGTTGATTACAAGTGATAAACATAGAGGTCAAAGTTGGTTACACAAGACATAAACAGAGAATTGCAATCTAAATTGCTTAGCCTGTTAAACTTAGAAGATTTGAATTCAAGAACTTTTCTCACCCCACTGGGTGACAGTTGACAGTTCTCTATACACAGGTTGGATTCCCCTCTCAGCCTGGGACCAAGCTCCCCAGTTCAAAGTCTTTGTCTTCCCAACAATGTTGAGATGCGGGAGGAGAGACGCCAAGTGGCGATGTCACTGGCATTCTGGATTCTTTCTGATTGGCCATCAATGGGGGTCTGGCCCATCCTGATGTAAACGTGTCTTGTTTCTTGCACCTTTGTTGTCACTGAAAGACTGGCTGTGGGCATTTCCCACTTACCACATATTTCAGAAGCAAACATATTTCAATACTTGATAACTTCACCTACAATGA
>NW_020664774.1:445910-450937 GCF_002925995.2 Terrapene triunguis
GGCTGAAGGTCCATGTGCTGAAGGGCACAGACCTGTGGGGAGACACCGTGACCGACACCGACGCCTACGTCAAGTTCTTGTTCCAAGGCCAGCAGCTGCAGACAGGCCGCATTAAGGATGATAACGACCCCATCTGGAACGAAGACCTGGACTTCGGGCCGGTGACACTGCCAGAGCGGCCCAAACTGGAAATGGAGGTGTGGGACAAGGACGTATTGGACGACGACCTCCTGGGCCGCTGCTACACCTACCTCAAGGTCGGCAGGAATGCCACACTCACCTGCAGACTTGAACACGGCCAGTTGCAGTTTTACTACACACTGGAGTGCGGGCCCAACCTGGGGGGCAACAACTGCCATGGGTACGTGCCTGTGAGAGGCTCAGGGGATAGAACCCAGGAGTCCTGGCTCCCAGCCCCCCCTGCTCTAACCCACCAGACCCCACTCGCCTCCCAGAGCTGGGAATAGAACCCAGGAGTCCTGGCTCCCAACTCCCCTGGTCTAACCCACTAGATCCCATTCCCCACACAGAGCTTGGGATAGAACCGAGGAGTCCTGGCTCCCAGCCCCCCCTGCTCTAACCCACTAGCCCCCACTCCCCTCCCAGAGCTGGTGATGGAACCCAGGAGTCCTGGCTCCCAGCCCCCCCTGCTCTAACCCACTAGACCCCCACTCCCCACCCAGAGCTGGGGATGGAACCCAGGAGTCCTGGATCCCAGATCCCCCCTGTGCTAACCCACTAGCCCCCACTCCCTTACCCAAGCTGGGATTCGAAACCAGGGGTCCCAGCTCGAACTCTCTGCTGCCTTTGAAACCAGGCCCAAAACAAGCCCAACCCATCTCAGAGAGAGAGAGAGGGGGGGGGTGTCTGTGGGGGGAGGGGGGGTTATACAAATTCCATTATATTTTTTTAGTACTTCCAGTTTTGCTGCCTACAACATGAAGTTACACATTAAAAATAATAACCATGCGCGGACTTCCATTATTAAGAAAAGAGGTCATCCGAGCTCTCGCCACCCTCCGCGGTCTCCGTTGCCTCGTGGGACATTCCCGTGTGGAACCATGAAAGCATCTTCCGGCGCGGGACAAGAAAATGGAGCAGAGGATGCGTCGAGTGGGCGGGATTTTCGTAATTGAAGGGGAGCAGGGAGTGGAGGCTTCTCAAATTCTGGTGACGGGCATGAGTCACCCAAAACCGCGCCGACCACCATTTTTATAGCATGACTTTGTTAGGGTGACCAGACGTCCTGATTTTATAGGGACAGGCCCAGGATTCGGGGCTTTGTCTTATAAAGGCGCCTAGTAACCCCCCCTCCTCCGTCTCAATTTTTCACACTTGCTATCGGGTCACCCTATGCTTTGTGCCGAAGTCCCCGGATACAAAAAAGCGGCTGCAAAGAAGCCACCTCCAAATAAAACAAGCCCCAAACCCCCCCACCGGCCGCCGCTCTCGAAAAATTTAAGCAACTTTTTTGTTTTTTTTAAAGCAGCAGCAGCCCAACTCCACTTATTATAGGGCAGTGGTTCTGAAACTTTTGTACTGGTCCCCTCTTTCACACAGCTAGCCTCTGAGGGCGACCCCCGCCCCTTACCAATTAAAAACACTTTTTTATATTGAACGCTATTATAAATGCTGGTGGCAAAGCAGGGTTTGGGGTGGAGGCTGACAGCTCGTGACCTCCCCCATCCCATGTAATAACCTCCCAACCCCCTGAGGGGTCCCGACCCCCAGTTTGAGAACCCCTGTTATAGGTGGACTTGCCCACATCTGGCGCCCCCTGGTGCCTCCTCTCGGGAACGCCCTCCCCTGCCGTCTTGGGGCCCCGCTCACTGCTGCTCTGACGCCGCCCTGGTGGCTGGGAATCTCCCGACCAGGCTTAGCCCTTGTAAATGTAAGCGGGGGGGATGGTCCTGCTATTGTGGGGAACTTTCCTGGCTTCTGCACTACCCTGGTGAACTGGGCTAGCGAAAGGATCTGAGTCCTCACTCCCACTCCCTTTACCCAGAGGCCTGCCTGCCCTTGAGGGCTCCCCTTCCACTCTCCTGTCTGGCAGAGTCCTCGTAACCCCGACAAGGCTGGGCCCAGGATTCCTAGGGGGGCTCGACCCCCAACCCTGCTGTGGTCACCTAGGACAGGGGCTAGGGTGTCCCCACTCCGGGGGGCTCTCTCTGCACTGGGCACCTCCCTGACCCACTCATCATTCCATACAATTTAAAGCAAATACAAGTTGTTTAATTAACAATTAATTTTAAAAAAGAATAAGGAAAAATGGGAAAGGTTAAAGGAAAACACGTCACCCTGCTCTGTGGCCGGGAACATCACAAACAGTGTCTCTGGACATCAGGGCAGGTCACAGTCTGTGCCTTGTAGGTCCCAGGCCTCCTTCCCAGGCCCTGGCTGTGCTGCAGAGACGCTGCGGGTTGGACACGTGCTCTGGCGGTGGCCACACGCTCTCAAGCTCTAGGTGGCAGGACCCTTCTTCCCAGCGTCGCCCCCGCCCGGTCGGGGTTATGATCCCCCTCCAAGGCCTCTTGGCTGAGGTGTCTCCCTGCGCTGGGCCCACTGCCCAGGGTCCCCCTCGCTCTCCCCAGCTGCTCACTGCACCCAGCCCCGGACTGCTCCAGCCCCAGCTCCACTCTGCCTCAGCACGGCTGCTGCTGCTGCTCTGCCTCCAGCTCCCTGGGCTGCTTGTCTGGCCCCCCTGGCTCTGGTTGCTGCAGCTCTGCCCCCAGGACAGCTCTGCTCTCTCTGGCCTGTGCTCTGGCTCTGGTGGCTGCAGCTCTGCTCCCAGCAACTTAGCTTGGGCCCCTGCTCTCTCCTTAGCTCAGCCCCACTCTGTCTGACCCAGGCCATTCCAGCTCACAGAGAGGACGGGACCCCCTCGGCCTCCTGACTCCCTAGTTAGCCTGCCCGCACTGTCAATCAGGCTGACCTGGAGCATTGGCCTCTCCCCATTGTTCCTGGGGACTGTCAGTCTCAGGCTCCTGATTTCCCATCGACCCTTCCCCTTTTAGTGCTGGGAGCAGCCAACCAAAACACCCCCACTGAATGTTAGTAAGGGGGCAAGAGTCCCCTTACATAAAGCATTAAACTAGGGGTCGCACCCTTCGGTGCTGCTGGCATTTGAGCTCATTGCACCAGCACCAGTGCCTTCTGTGCCCCTTCCCAGCTCCCCCACATGCCAGGGGCTCTGTGTGCCCCCATTCCCCATCCCCCTCCATGCCAGGGGCGCTGTGGGCTCCCCATCCTCCCTTCGCCCAAGCCAGGGGCTCTGTATGCCCCCCACTCCCCTCCCCCCAAGCCAGGGCTCTGAGTGCCCCCCACTCCCCTCCCCCCAAGCCAGGGGCTCTGAGTGCCCCCCATTTCTCCCCCCCCCGCCATACCAAGGGCTCTGATTTGGGATTTAGCCAGGTTTGGGATTTAGCCGGAGCCAGCAGAGGTGGCAACATCACCCAGGTCCCTCCGTCTGGCCTGATCCCAGCTCAGCTCCTAGGCCCAGGACACTGAAAGCCCAATGACGTCATGGTAGAGCCCAGGAGATGGTGCCAATGGCTCCCATCTGTCCACCTGGCTCCCTTCATCCCCTCCCCCAAGTGCTCCCCAAAAGGGGGCGGGGGCCGGAATAGCCCCTCCCCTCCTGCTTTTGTCCACCAATCAGGATCGTTTCCGACCCACCAATTTTGGTCCATTCGTTCCCATTCTCCTTGGGGATGTTGGATCTCTGAGCCAGGCAGCGCTGCCAGGGCCACGAGGAGGAGACTACGGACGGCTCACTCAGCCATAGCCACCCGTACCGAAGCTAGGCAAAAAATGAAGGATCTGGATACGTGCCGAGATTCAGTGGGTGAAAAGGTTAATATCTGGCAGAGCAATTTACGGCTAAACCTTGCCACGGCTGCAAGCTGTTGGAGGAGCAATGGGGGTGTCTGCTGGCCCCAGCACCTGGCCCACTTGGGATCTTCTAGGGATGCCCACCAGTAAGATAATGTTTGATCCCCACAGTTGGTTTTTGGGGGTGCTTGTCAGGTGACAGAGCCTGTGGAGCTTGCCTGAGCTCCGAGCTCCCTGCTTCTAACTGGGCTTCTGTCTCCACAAGGGAAGGATCATGGCACAGCTGGGTTCATAAATCCTTATGGGACCTTGCTGGGCCTACGGGGAGAAGACAGGGCCCTACAGGGCGACAGCCAGGTGGAAATGCAGGGAAGGGGCCTTTTCACTGCCGATCCCAGTTTTTCCTTGTATCTAACCTAAATCTCCCTGGCTGCAGATGAAGCCCATTACTTCTGGGCATATCGTCGGTGGACACGGAGACCAACTGATCCTCGCCCTCTTCATAACAGCCCTGAACAACTGTGAAGACTGTTCACAGGTCCTCCCCTGCCCTTCTTTTCTCAAGGCTAAACAGGGCCAGATTTTTTTTAAATCTTTCCTCCTAGATCAAGTTTTCTAAATCCTTTGTTCATTTTTGTTGCTCTCCTCTGGATTCGCTCCCATTTGCCCCCATTTTTCCTACCGTGCAGCACACGGAACTGGACACAGTCCTCCAGCTGAGGCCTCCCCAGTGCCGACTAGAGTGAGACAGTCGCCTCCCGTGTCTTACATCCAAGACTCCTGTTAATACACCCCAGTGATATTAGCCTTGTTCCCAAGTGCATCACACTCGACTCTCATTCAATTTGTGATCCACTATCGCCCCCAGATCCTTCTATACCAGGGGTTCTCAAACTGGGGGTGGGGACCCCTCAGCGGGTCGTGAGGTTATTACATGGGGGGGGTCGCGAGTTGTCAGCCTCCATCCCAAATCCCGGTTTGCCTCCAGCATTTATAATGGTGTTAAATTTTAAAAAGTTTGTATATATTTATAAGGGGAGTCGCACACAAAGGCTTGCTGTGTGAAAGGGGTCACCAGTCCAAAAGTTTGAGAACCGCTGTTCTCTACGCTCAATCCTCCTCCATCTGAATGATGGGAGCGATAAGAAAAAGTGGGGTTTTTTTCAGTTGGCTGGCTGGGCCGAAAACTCGGGGGG
>NW_020664774.1:451037-461262 GCF_002925995.2 Terrapene triunguis
GGGTCGAATGAAACGCTTTGATTTGGGGGGGGGGTAAAAAAAATAAAATAGGAGATTGTGATCGGAATTGAAATTTCAATTTTCTTGACCATGGGGGGTGGGGAGAGACAAACAATTTGCTGAAATTGACACAAATTCACAAAATTTCTCCATCAACTTGAATCTGCAATTTTTGGTGAACATTTTTGCCTGGTTCTAGCCGGGATTCCAAGGCCCCCAGCCCCAGCCCACTCAGGTTCTCTCCCCGGCTCCGGGAAGGGAGCGGGATCAGGAGGGTTAGAAGTAGGGGGGCTGGAAGCCAGGATTCCTGGGTTCTATCCCCAGCTCTGGGAGGGGATCATCACAGTCTTCGTAAACCAGCGTTTCTCAAAGGCATCCACCACGTTTTTTTTCCTGCAGCCATGACAGACACCTGGGCAGATATGGGGGAGGGGGCAAAGCAGCACCCCCTCCCTGCAGCACCCAAGGGCTGTGGGGGCAGGGCTCAGCACTTCCTGTCTGGCTTCAGCCCCCCTCTCCTGCTTCAGCCAGAGTCTCCGCTGGCAGGCATTAATCCCCCCACCCCCTCCAGCTGCGCAGTTCCAGGGGTGGTCTTAACCCTCCTCCTTCAGCCTTGGGGCTCTGGCAGTGGGCTCCTGCCTCCCCCCGCCAGCTATTGGGCTCTGGGCTTCGCCCCCTTCCCCCGGATCCAGCCGTAGGGCTCCAGCTCTGGGTTTCAGCAGGGCCAACCTTATTGGGCGCCATGGTCAAAGGGCACAGAAGGGAGCTCACGGCAATCGGGGGGAAAGCATCAGGCCCGGGGGGATCCGTCAGGGCAGGAGGGAGGCAGCAAGGGCCAAGGGCACCAAAATACTGCTGTACATTCATTTCATTATTGAGTCTGCAAAAAAGACCCTACATAAATAAATGACAATGGTTCAGACGTGTATCTGTGCACATTTGTTTGTTTTCCCTACAGTTAATTAAGAATTATACAAAAAAAAGGGTCAGAGCGGCCACCAGCAAAAGTTGGGGTCAGCACTCTGAGGCCATCCAAAAAGTGTGTTGTGAGAACCACTTCCTAGACTCCTAAGCAAGCCTACTGCACATACAGAAGGAACTGTTGTGAAAGGAGCCGCTCAGGTGGACTGGAGATACATGGAGAAACATCGCCCCCTACTGGTGGACACTGTACTACAGCAGGCACTTTAAGAACATAACAACGGCCCTACTGGGTCAGACCAAAGGTCCATCTAGCCCAGTATCCTGTCTACTGACAGTGGCCAGTGCCAGGTGCCCCAGAGGGAATGAACAGAACAGGGAATCATCAAGTGATCCATCCCCTGTGGCTCATTCCCAGCTTCTGGCAAACAGAGGCTAGGGACACCATCCCTGCCCCACCTGGCTCATAGCCATCGATGGACCTATCCTCCATGAATTTATCTACTTCTTTTTTGAACAGTTATGGTCTTGGCCTTCACAACATCCTCTGGCAAGGAGTTCCACAGGTTGACTGTGCGTTGTGTGAAGAAATACAGTACTTCCTTTTCTTTTAAACCGGCTGCCTATTAATTTCATTTGGTGACCCCTAGTTTTTGTATTATGAGGAGTAAACACTTTCTTATGTACTTTCTATACACCAGTCATGATTTTATGGACCTCAATCATATCTCCCCTTAGCCATCTCTTTTCCAAGCTGAAAAGTCCCAGTCTTATTAATCTCTCCTCATACGGAAGCCGTTCTATACCCCTCATCATTTTTGTTGCCCTTTTCTGAACCTTTTCCAATATATCTGCTTTGAGACGGGGTGACCACATCTGCACACAGTATTCAAGATGTGGACGTACCATGGATTTATATAGAGGCAAGATGATATTTTCTGTCCTTTATCTGCCCCTTTCTTAATTATTCCCAGCATTCTGTTCGCTTTTTTCACTGCCGTTGCACATTGAGTGGATGTTTCAGGTTACATCAGTGAGCAATGACCCCGGAGTACTCACCAAGCACTGAGATGCTTCCACCTCTGAGGAGGGGCAGCTGGGGAACAGGTGCGGGGTGACGTTGCACCAGGAGGGCTCGCCCGGCACTGAGATGCAGCCGCTTCTGGGGCAGGGCAGCTGGGGGACAATCTTTGCACACAGAGGCACATACACCGAGCGCACGAGAATCAAACCTTTTGCAAGACACGGGACATTTTAAAAAAGTGCTTTGTTTATCCTTTTTATTACAAAATACAAGTCAGGCCACGTTACATTCAATCGCCAAGGCAACCGGGAAATGTCACTCCACATTGCAGCTTAGAGGTTAAGAATTAAAACAAAGAGCTAGGGCAAGAACCCAGGCGTCCTGATCCTCTGCCTGGTTAATGGGGACAGCTAAAATCTGGCTCATGCTTCCGTCAGTCAGACCCAGCTTGGCAGAGGGGCAAGGAGGTCAGAAACCCTTCTCTGGCTTGCCGTGGGGGGTTAGGTCAGTTGACACCCCCCCATCCGCACGGATCAGGGGGTGGGGTATGAGGGGGTGGGGTGGGCCAAGGGGCAGCCAAGGCCTGGGGGTGAGGCCCCCACTTGGTACAACGCAAGCAGTGTGAAAGGCCGTGCTAAGGCTGGGGGCTGATGGGGAGGGTGATGGAGGAGAGGCGCCAAGGACAGCAGTGGAGCAGGGGCTGATGGGAGTGGGGGGAAAGCAGGCGCAGGGGGGTGCAGAGCAAAGGTGCCCGCAGTGGGCCATGTGGAATGGCGCCCCTCCTGCCAGTCGGCTGGGGGATGGAGAGGGTCAATTGACGGGGGGACACAGGGTTTGAATGGGATCATGATTAAATACTGAGCCCCGGGGGGTTAAGGCACAAGAGACATGGGGAGGTCGGCCTCCCCTCAGAGCTGGGGAGAGAACCCAGGAGTCCTGGCTCGCTGGGGGGACAGGAGGCCTATCCCAGAAAAGCCACCGTGCTGCATTGGCACTTACCTCACTGGCAGTGTGAACAGAGACCGACCCCACCCTGCCCCCTAGAGGGAACCTCCTGTTAAGGCAGTGATGGGGCACTGTGAGCGGGGGAGATCGGAGGGCACCCCTCCCCCCCGGCAAACAGCGACCCATGGGCCTGGGACACCCCAATACCCTCACTGTGGCATGGAGTCCCCCACCCTGAGGAGGGGAGTTGGGGAGAGCAGCAGGTACACAGGAAGTGGCACCATGAGACAGGAAGTGGGCACAGCTGGCAAGGGGGGCGGGGCACGGACCGTACCAGAGAGAGCAGGCCCGCCCGAGACAGGACGTTGATGCCAGAGGGGAGGGGCCGGGGCACAAAAAGGAAGTTGGCATTACCATAACAGGAAGTAGAGACTGAGAGCAAGAGGCGGGGCCCACAGGGAGCTGATTTTCCCAAAACAGGAAGTAGATACTGGCAGGAGGGGTGATGAGACAGGAAGTGGGCTTGGCCAGGTAGAGGTGGGGTTGCTCAGTGCATGAAGTTAATGCTAGTGTGAGGGGCTTTGCCACGCAAAGTGGCACTGCCCAAAACAGGAAGAGGCTCAAAGGGGAGGGACAGAGCCACAGGAAGTGACATGGAGGATGAACCGTCAGATCAAAATGCCACAAATTCACAGACCTCAGAAAATCAGAGGCTCTTCAGGGCGGATCTCACCCCAACCCCGAAGGCAAGAGATGCGAGGAGTCCATAGAAATCGTTCTGGACGGGAGGGGGCTGGCTTGTGCTTAAAAAGCAGGATTTAAACCCGGCGTTCGCTCCGGCCGTCAGTGCATAAACCTCCCAGCAGGGGGCAGTGGTTCTGCTGGAAGACGGGGCCGTGCTCACGAATCCTGAAAGGCCGAGAATATAGCTGGGGTTACAAACTCAATATGGGCCCACCCAGCCCCAGCATCCCCCACATCTACACCAGTGGTGTGTGCTGAGGGGTGACTACGCCCCACAGTACTTACCAGAAAGCCCCAGCCCCACAGCAGGGGGAGAGGGGGTGGAAACCGGACGCAGGTCTAGCCGGTGGCGATGGCCACTCCGATGATAATCACAACGATGACGACGGCGACCGAAAGGCAGATGATGATCATGAACTTCTTCTGCCGAGCCAGGCACAGAAGGTGAAAGCGTTAGTGGGCTTCCCACCTTCCACAGCTTAACCCACTAGACCCCACTCCCCTCTCAGAGCTGGGGATAGAACCCAGGAGTCCTGGCTCCCAGCCCCCTCTGTTCTAACCCACTAGCCCCCACTCCCCTCCCAGAGCCAGCAAAAGAACCCAGGAGTCCTGGCTCCCAGTCAACAGTGAGGTGTACAGAAAGTGGGATGTGGGTCCTTTCTCCTGGAGGGGCGCTGGTTCTGATCCGGCTGCTAAACCAGGGGTCGGGGGGTAAGACTGGTTTGCTCAGTGGGGCGGGAAGGGAACATCAGGGGACCCACCTTGCGGGCTTTCTTCTGGCTCTCCCTGGCCGAGCTGAGATGGACATGTCCCTTCTTGACGTAATCCTCCGAGTCCAGGATGTTCTTCTCAATCCGGTCGATCATCTCCCCCTACAGCCCAGGGGAGAAGGAGGTAGTTGTGATACCCTCCGCTGGTCCAGGATTCGGGGAACAGGGAACAAGGGTGAGAGACGGGGGAGTGTGAGGCGGTTGAGCTGAAACGAAGGGGAGATGGACAGGGCTATGGGAGGAATGGGGCGGCACCTACAGGAAGCGGCCCTTCCCCCCACAGGAAGTGGCCATTGGCAGTGCGGGGCAGGGCACACAGGAAGCGGCCCTGCCTAAAACAGGAAGTGGATATTGGCTAGAGCGGGCAAGTGGCAGTGGTGGCTGGCAGGAGAGGTGGGCCCACGGGAAGGAGCCAGCTGCCCAGAAGAGGGAAAGCTGTGCCCCCGGGAGGGGGGAGGGTTCTGGGCCCCCCCATACCTGCAGCTCCACCTCGGTGGCGAGGTAGGTGAACATATCGTGCAGCTCCTGGATGCTGCGCTCCAGCTTGAGGATCTCGTCATGCCGGGTCTCGATCTCATTCAGCGCCTGCTTGGTCACACGCGTGTCCTTCATGATCTGCCGGGGGGAGAGGGGGTCAATACCCCAGCCTGGCCTGGACAGACCCCGCCCCCCCCAATCGTTCCCACACACACATGCACACCCATCCCTGGCACTCACGTTAGAGACAAACACCTCCGTCTGGCCGCTCTCCAGCATCTGCTCCAGCTCTTCGTCCGAAACCACGCCGCCGCCGGCTGCCGAGAGAGTAAGGGGCTGGGTCGGCTCCCTTCCTTACTCACTAGACCCCACTCCCCTCGCACAGCAACAGATAGAACCCAGGAGTCCTGGCTCCCAGCCTGCCACATCCATTCTAACCCACTAGACTCCACCGCCCTCCCAGAGCCAGGGCTAGAACCCAGGAGTCCTGACCCGGGTCTAGTGATGCAACCGGACCCCTAAGCCCAATGTCTCTATATTTGATCAAAATCGGGGGCCAGTACTGTAGTGCTCTTGCCCCATTGACAGAATGGATAAAGACACCGACGGCTTGTGATCTTGTTAAGCTGCCCTTGGAAGCTCAGATCCTTGGGAGTTAAGCCCCGACAAATTACACGTGGAAAGGTGAGCGTATCTGGCGATCTTAGGGCAAACGGAGCTGAAAAATCAGCCCGGACAGTTCCGAGATTTCCCCCAAACACACCCAGCCAAAATAGGCACCATCCTCAGGTCTCAGCACGTTGAATTCCCACACGGCAGCGCCTGACGAACATGGCCCCACCCCGAGCAGGGCGTAGCGCAGGGTCGTCGGGGTTTGAAAAGGACGCTTGCTGTCTGAGAAGATACGCGCCGAGCAAGGTCCTGGCTGGGTCAATGCTTGGATGGGAGATCTCTGTCAACAGACCCCACTCCCCTCCCAAGGAGAACCCAGGAGTCCTGGCTCCCAGCCCCCCCTGCTCTAACCCACTAGACCCCACTCCCCTCCCAGAGCCGGGGAGAGAACCCAGGAGTCCTGGCTCCCAGCCCCTCCTGCTCTAACCCACTAGACCCCACTCCCCTCCCAGAGCTGGGGAGAGAACCCAGGAATCCTGGCTACCAGCTGCCCCTGCTCTAACCCACTAGACCCCTCTCCCCTCCCAGGGCCAGAGATAGAACCCAGGAGTCTCGACTCCCAGCCTCCCTCCCCCCTCTCTCACCCACCAGACCCCACTGCCCTCTAGAATCTGGGGATAGAACCCAGGAATCCTGGCTCCCAGCCCCCCTGCTCCAACCCTGGCCTCCCCAAGGTCATTGGAACAGGTTTATCATCCACCGATTGCCCTGCATGGATTTGACCCATGAATTCCAGCCCCCCTGGCTGTTATCCTTGCTGCAGACCTAAAGGAGGTGCTCCATTAGCTGGCAGCAGCAGTAGGCAATTAACCCATATCGATGAGCCACTAAAGGGGCACGTTCACTCTACAGGTTACATCCCGGGCCCCTCCCTAGGGATTGGGGGCAGGACTGTCCGGCCAACGCAGAATTCCAGTCGAGGATCTGCTCGGTCAGAGGGGCAGGACCCCTTGACCAATCCAGAACCCCAGCCAAGGATAAGGACCATCAAAGGGGCAGGACCCCTTGACCAATCCAGAGTCCAGGCTGATGTTCTGGACTGGCCGTGAGGCAGGATCTATGGCTCTAGACCGTCCTAGGGGCAGGATCCGGGGGGGACGGAGGGAAAGCCCCCAGGCTAGGCCCAGAGGCCGGCACTCACTGATCTGCAGCTGTCGGTGGATTCGCTCCACGTTGCGGTCCCGGTACTGCGACTGGATGGTGTTGCACTTGTTGATCAGCTCCAAGAACTGCTGGGACAGGATGCCGTGCTGGGAACGGGGAGGAGGGGGTTAATCGCGGCTCCTGGGCCCAGACACACACACACACCCCCTTCACACACCCCTCACCTGGGTTCTCTTCATCCGGGTGTTGATGGCGTTTCTGTTCTCGTCCTCCTCACCCTTCTTGGGCTCGATGGCTGGGGAGAGACTGGAGTTGATGGAGAGAACCCAGGAATCTGGGTTTCCAGCCCTGCCCCCACCCCACCTCCACTCCCCTCCCCGCCCAGAGCTGGGGACAGAACCCAGGAGTCTGGGCTCCCAGCCCCCCCAATCTCACTCACTTTTCAGGCGGCTCCGAATGTCTTTGGCCAGGTCCTTGATCTCCTCACGCAGTCTCTGCAGATCTCGCTTCATGCCTGGGGCAGATGGGGGGGGGGGGGGGAAGAAGATGTCAGATGTCAGCCAAGCCCCCCACCCACCCAGGGCCAATCCCAACCCCATCCCCAGATCTTTAAGGGGTCCCTAAGCCAAGCCTAGACCCATCCACTCCTGAGGGGAAGTTCAAGAGCCCCCTCCCCAAGAATGATCTAGGCAAAGCCCTCCACTCCCCAATGCTACCCAAAGAGCCCCCCTTCGCCTACCCTACCTATTCCCTCCCCCCGACCACCCCACATATTCCACCCACCAAACTGCTACCCGCACACCACCCCCCTTTTGCCAACCATACCTTTTCCAGACCTTCCCCATACAACGCCTCATGTTCCCCCCGCCCCCCCCCTCCAGATTCCCTATGCCCGCAGACCGCCCCATAAGCCTGGTCACATGCCCCTCCACATCTCCCCTTGTGTTCCCCTCTCACAAACTTCCCCAAACCCCCTTTCCCATCCTCCCCAACCCACCCTCCCAGTTCCCCTCTTCCCCCTCCACTCAACCAGACCCCCACAATACCCCACCTCACCTCCAGCTTCCTAACCCTGCCCCACACTTCCTCCTGAAAGCCCTCCCTTCCCAACACGGCCCCATACTCTTCCCTGGGACCCCCCCGCCCCAACCCAGACCACCCCCACTCTGCAGGGGACCCACAAACCATGCCCCTCTCCCCCAACCCAACCCTGCCACAGGGACCCAGAACTTGGCACAGGCCATGCATGATGCCATGTTACAAGCCACATGGGGGCTGGAAGGATTCCTGCACCCCAGCCGTGCACCCCTTCCCCCCAAGCTTACTGTCCTCCGGCAGCGGGGTGGCCAGAATCGTGGTCTGATGCTTTTCTAGATCCTTCACCTTCCCCTCCAGGGTCTTCAGCGCCTCACGGATCCCCCTGGCCTGCAGGAGTGGAAAATAGACAGAGATGAGACCACCTCGCAGCTCAGAGCAGCCACTCCCGTGCCCTGGGGCTGGATCAGAGCCAGCGCCCCCTACAGGGGAAAGGCCCCATGTCCCATTCCCCGCCCCCCCAGCCCAGAGCAGCCAGTCCCCAGCCCTGGGGCTGGATCAGAGCCAGCGACCCCTAGAGGGGAAAGGCCCCGTGTCCCATTCCCCACCCCTCTGGGCCAGCCACTCCCCCACTCTGGGACTGTACTGAAGCTGGTGCCCTCTGGAGCGCAGAGGCTGTGTTACCGTCTGGAAGAACTCGTCCACCGGCTCCCCTTCATCCTTGAACTTGGCCGATCCTGGCTTCACGACCAGGACCATCCGCTCGGCCTCCTCATCGTCTGAGCTCCCATCATCCTGTGGGGAGGGGGACATCAGGCACCGTACACAGACCCCCACTCTGCAGCCAGCTCCATCCTTCACACCTCACCCACCCCCCCCTGCCCCCCCCCCCCCCCCAGGCCCCCCCCCCCCCCCCCTCTTCCTGCCCCAGCCCCTATCAACACCCCACCCCGACCCCTGCCCTTCCACGCACACACCCCCAACCCAATCAGGGTGGATAAAAATTAATGATTTTTTTTTATTTAAATTGAATTTTTTTGATAAAATACTTCTTGAGGAAAAAACCTATCTAAAGATAGTTTTAATTAAGATATATCTTTGAGCTATAATGTCTCATCATGGAATAGGGATTATAAATTCTAATTCTATAGTAGGAGACAATATATTCATGTCATGTTTAAGAAAAGTTTTGTAAATGAGTTCCAATAGTTCATGGATTAGGGACCCAATCTTATGGGGTTCCACAGGCTTCTGTAGAGATTATTTGGGTTAATCTTTCTATCTACCCAATGGGACCCAGTGCTCAGTCGAGAAGATACCAGCAGAGATGCTTAGTTTTGCAGTTCTCAAACTGTGGATTTGTGTCTCCAGAGGTAACATACTTGTTAACAGCAAAAATGATTTTAAATAAATAAATAATATATAGAGGCGAGACATAACAGACCTCAACCCTATTGTCCCTCTGCAAATGTGTGTACACAGAGTCAATCCCTTACCTCTCTCTAAAAGTGCAAATTTTTTAAAAGTTCAATGAATAGAAGATTGTTGGGGGCGGAATAGATCTGGACAAGGAGAAGAAGTCTGGAGATAAATGTGAGAAGGGAGGGACAGGCAGTAGAAACAAAAGTGAAACTGTTTGAGCAGCATATTCCAGAAACCTTGAGGTCTTTCTGAGTGTAGCCTTCATTGATTTGAGATCTACCATACCATTCTCTCTCTAGAAGGGAAAACCTATAATGGCAGCAGGCCGTAAGAGACACCCAGTTTGGGTCTCATCTATCTCTGAGTTGTGAAGAATATGTATTGAGGTTATAACAACCAACAAGAATGCACTTGTATGTAGAAATCCATGATTAAATCAAGTCTTCCTGACTAGTGATTTAAATCAAATCCACCCTGACCCAATGCCCAACACTTTCCACCCTCCCCCACTATACATGCTCCACCCCAATCATAGAAGATCAGGGTTGGAAGGGACCTCAGGAGGTTCTAGTCCAACCCCCTGCCCAAAGCAGGACCAAGCCCCAGACAGATTTTTGCCCCAGATCCCTAAATGGCCCCCTCAAGGATTGAGCTCACAACCCTAGCAGGGACAAAGCAGAGACTTGAACCTGGGTTTCCCACATCGCAGGTACATACCCTAATCACTGGGCTACTCCCCGCCACCCACTCTGCCCCTCTTCCACTGGACGCGCCTCAGCCCCGATCTCCCTGCCCAATACCTGTGCCCTCTCCCCAACCTTCTCCTTGCTCCCCCTATTCCCTCTCCCCCACACCAATCCTCATGCCATCAATTCACTGGCTCCAGGTCCATGTCCTGGCCCCATCCCCACTCCCTCTAACCCCAGTTACACTAAAACCATTAACGCAGCAGCTGGGGAGCTCAGCAGGGGGCGCTCTCCCCTTGCAATCAGTGTAGGCTCCCTGGCTCTGCCGCAGATGCTCTGTGCAATTGGACACGGGGCTGCGTCTTTGGGCCTCAGTTTCCCCGTGTGTAAAATGGGGAGAATGATCCTGCCTTTGTCTGTTCGGA
>NW_020664774.1:486262-493390 GCF_002925995.2 Terrapene triunguis
TTTGGGTTTGTGTGATTAGACAGTTGGCAACTCCTACTCCTCACCCAGCTGCCACACCCCAGACCCGGCTGCATCTCAGCCCGTTAGCTCACGACATGGTGTTTCTGTGTAACCTGAAATAACTCCTACCAAGGCAGGTGGTTCTGAATTAGTGCGCAGCTGGCCTCATTAATATTCAGACAGGCTGATTAATAGGCAAAGGAGCTCACTAATGATGCAGTTTGTCCTTCGCACGGAGGTGGTGGTGTCGTAAATTATACACCTGGCCTAGTTAATTCTGCAGCCATGGCGGGGGGCGGGCAGGAGGAATAGCAAAGTGTGCAGAACAGTTCATTTCCAATGCCACAGCATGGTGCTAGGGGGCGATATGGGACGAGCTCCAGGGCCTTAGCGCAGCCCCCCTAGTGCCACACGGGGGCATTGGGGCCAGCATGGAATGCCAGGGGAGAGCGCCCCCTGCCAAGCCCTCGCCCTGCTCCCCGCAGCCCAGCGCCCCCTGCCGAGCCCCCGCCCCACTCCCTGCATCCCGGCGCCCCCTACCGAGCCCCCGCTCTGCTCCCTGCAGCACGGCGCCCACTGCTTAGCCCTCGCCCCGCTCCCTGCAGAACAGCGCCCCCTGCCGAGCCCCCGCCCCGCTCCCCGCAGCCCGGCGCCCCCTGCCAAGCCCCCGCCCCGCTCCCCGCAGCCCGGCGCCCCCTAGAGCCACAGTGGGGCACTGGGGCCAGCACTGACTGCCAGGGGAGAGCGCCCCCTGCTGAGCCCCCCGTCCTGCTCCCTGCAGCACAGCGCCCCATGCTGGTATGCCTGGAGATTGCAGTGCCCTGCCCCCGTGCATGTATCTGTCCGTCTGCCCCTCCCCAGGTGGAGGAGATCCGCGGCTGCATAGAGAAGCTGTCGGAGGACGTGGAGCAGGTGAAGAAGCAGCACAGCGCCATCCTTGCTGCTCCCAACCCAGACGAGAGTGAGTTGGGGTGCCCCAGGCTGGGGGGTCTCTGAGCCCCATCGCCTCCCTGCTCTGCTGGGGGGAGAGGGGGACGGAACCTAGAGGGGTCCATCCACCCCTTCATTCCTCCTTCCTTCATCTATCAACCCATTCACACCTTTATCTATCTATCTATCTATCTATCTATCCATCCCCATACACACCCCTCTGTCTATCCAACCCTCTCCTTTCATTCATCCCTGTCCACCCATACATCCCTCTCCCTTCCTCCTTCCATCCATCTCTCTGTGCTGCCATCCCTCCCTCCATCCAGCCCTCTCTCCTCCTCTTCATCCATCTGTCCATCCACCCATCCGTCTGCCTGTCAATCTGTCCTCGAGCCATCCCTCCATCTGCCTACCCGACTGTCCGTCCCGCCCTCCAGCTATTCATCACTCCATCCCTCCATCCCGTCATCCATTGCTCCCCATGTACGCGCCTATCTATCCGTATCCACGCTTCTCTCCATTCACCCTTTATTCACCCAGCTGTTCCAGCCCCCGTCCCCAGTGTGGAAGGTGGGCGGGGCAGGGGGGCAGGAGGGGACTCCCCGCTGGGCATACCCGTCATGGGGATCCCAGGGGGTCAGGGGGCTGGGAAGGTGGCCTCACCCCCAGTGTGGGAGACGGGCATGGTGGAGACTTTCCATCTCATGCCCTCCTCTTCCCCCCATGCAGAGACCAAGCAGGAGCTGGAGGACCTCACGGCCGACATCAAGAAGACGGCCAACAAGGTGCGCTCCAAGTTGAAAGGTACGAGCCCAGGTGGCCATATTGGCTGGTCTTGCACCCCCTCCCCTCCAGGGCATATCACTCCGCCGTGAAAAATACTCCCCTTCTTCCATGCCAAGGGGGTCCATGGCTCTGATCCTGCTCCTCACGTCTCTCCACAGCCATCGAGCAGAGCATTGAGCAGGAGGAGGGGCTGAACCGGTCCTCGGCTGACCTGCGGATCCGTAAAACACAGGTATCCCTCCGCCCTCCCCCCCCAGACACAGGTATCCCTTCCACCCTCCCCCCCCAGACACAGGTATCCCTCCCTCCTCAGCCCCTCCTCAAATATAAGTATCCCTCTGCCCTCGCCACCCCCCAGACACAGATATCCCTTCCTCTTCACCCCCCTGACACAGATATCCCTCCCCCCCCGACACAGGTATCCCTCCCCTCCTCGCCCCCCCCTCAAATACAAGTATCCCTCAGCCCTCCTTCCCCGACACACAGGTATTCCTCCCTCCTCGCCCCCGCCCCCAGACACAGGTATCCCTCCCTCCTTGCCCCCCCCAAATACAAGTTTCCCTCAGCCCTCCTCAGCTCCCCGACACAGGTATCCCTCCCTCCTCACCCCCTCGACACAGGTATCCCTCCCTCCTGCCCTCCCGCCAGACACAGGTATCCCTCCACCCTCGCCCTTACAGAAACAGGTATCCCTCCGCCATCACGCCCCACAACACAGGTATCCCTCCACCTTCAGCCCCCTAGACACACGTATAGTTCCGCCTTCATCCCCCAGCATAGGTATCCCTCCACCCTTGCCCCCCCAGATACATGTATCCCTCCTCCCTCGTCCCACCCAGACACAGGTATCCCTCCGCCCTCACTTCCCCCAGACACAGGCACCCCTCCATCTCCCCGCCCCCAATATCCCTCCCTCCTGAAGCCCCAGCCTCAGCATCATCAACTTCCAGAGCCATCCTTTCTCTTCCATCCCTTCCTTCCCCACCTCTCCAGCTCTCTCCCATCACAGCTCCCCGCATCCCTCCCTCCACTAAGCCGAGGGCGGATCACTCGCAATCTCAGCCAGCGCCACAAGCTTCCTTGTGAGACCCCCAAAAAAATAGTGCCTCCCCAGCCGCTCTACGTCTCTCACGGTGTCTCCCTTCCCTCCCCCCACCAGCACTCAACCCTGTCCCGTAAGTTTGTGGAGGTGATGACGGAGTACAACGCCACCCAGTCCAAATACCGGGACCGCTGCAAGGATCGGATCCAGAGGCAATTGGAGATAAGTAGGTTTGGATTTGGGGGGGGGCGTTGCGGGGGGAAGCTGTGGCTGTGTGTGTGTGTAAGAGAGAGAGCGGCACTGCCCCCTGCTGGTGGGAATCAGGGCCCTATGTGTGTGTGGGCGCGCACACCCTCAAAGTGCTGAGTGACTCCAGTGCCCCTGTGTGGCACTAGGGGGCGCTGTGCTGCAGGGAGCGGGGCAGGGGCTCAGTAGGGGGCGCTCTCCCCTGGCAGTCAGGGCTGGGCCCCAGTGCCCCAGGGTGGTACTAGGGGGGGCGCTGTGCTGCAGGGAGCGGGAAGGGGCTCAACAGGGAGCGGGATTTTGCTTCCATCAGCCCTGGAGCAATGGGCCAAGGCCACTGACCCTCTATCGCCTTCACAGCTGGCCGGACAACCACCAACGAAGAGCTCGAAGACATGCTGGAGAGCGGCAAACTGGCTATTTTCACTGATGATGTAAGTGTCAGGACTGGGATGTCACCCAAAACAGGGCTTCCCATGTTCCGGACTTGGATGGGAGACCAAGTCAATAGCCCAGTGTGGCACTAGGGGGTGCTCCCCCTCTGGCAGTCAATGCTGAACACAATGCCCCAGTGCAGTGTTAGGGGGCACTGTGCCACTGGGGACAATTGCATTTCAGCACAGGGCGAGCCATCCCCATCCCCTGCTGCCCCACCCCAGAGGTGGCTGCATTTCAGCAATGGGTGAGGACTAGAAGGCCCTGGGGAGAGGGGGGGATGCTTGTTTCTATCATCCAGACTCTCTTCTGCTTCCACAGATCAAAATGGACTCACAGATGACGAAACAGGCTCTGAACGAGATCGAGACCCGACATAATGAGATCATCAAACTGGAAACCAGTATCCGTGAGCTGCACGACATGTTTGTGGACATGGCTATGTTGGTGGAGAGCCAGGTTAGAATCTGCAGAGTTCTGGATGGTGGAGCACATGAGCTGTGGTTTAGAACCTGCAGAGTTCTGGAGCCCAGAACTATTTTTGACAGCCCACAGCCGTCTGCATCACAGAAACCATGCACTATAATCTAGAACCCATAAACGATGGTCTAGAACCTCTTCTCCGCCGTGGCACAACTTGAGCTCCAGGGGCTCTTCCCCACCCCGCCCCGCCCTCAGCTGGCATCTGTAGGAGGGAAGGGGAGGGGCAGAGGAGCTGACCCGTGCTCACACAGAAGGGGAGGGGAAAAGAGAGGGATATTGAGCTCTGATTGGTTGCTCCACCCCTGGAGGAGGCAGGTCAGTGAGGCAGATGACCAATCAGAAGGCAGCTTTCCCCCCTTTGTAGTTTTTCAAAAAATTCCTTGGCACCCATGACAGCACACCATCGGGGAAACTCTGGTCTAGAACCTGCAAGGGTTCTGAACCTTCGGCCCATATTATCTACAGTCCACAGCCTTCTGCATCATAAAACCATATACTGTAGGCTAGAACCTAAGGAATTCTAGATTGTGGAACCCATGCGCTGTGGTCTACAACATACAGGGTTCTAGACCTTGAGACCCATGAGCTATTATCTAAAGCCCACAGTCGTCTGCATCCTAGAACCCATGTACTCTAGAACGTGGAGAGTTCTGGATTGTGGAACCCATTAGCCAAGTTCCAGGGTTATGAACCTTGGGGCCCATAAGCTATTATCCACAGTCTTCTGCATCTTAGAACCCATGTATTTCTCCCAGATCCAAGAGAGTTCTGGATCAATGAACCCATCTGATATGATCTGGAACGTGTAGGATTCTATAGTGTGGAACCCAGGAGATTATTACCTCAAGTGGAGAGCATTCTGCATCTTAGCACTCAAGAGTTATAGTCTAGAACCTGCAGCTATCTGTATCATGGAACCCAGAAATGAATCTCCAACCAGCAGAATTCTAGATCATGGAGCCCATGAGCTATGCTCTAGAATGTACAGGGTTCTCTACCTTGGACCCATGAGATTATTGTCTAGATGCCTTCTGCATCCAACAGACTTCTGCACCTAAATGCAACAGTCTAGGACCCACTGTGTTCTGAATTATGGAATCCATGCATTATGGACAATTCATGCATGATAAATCCAAGAATGAACTATTATCTAGAATCCACAGACTTCTGCACCTTAGAACTTAGATGTTGCACTAGAAAACCCAAAAAGTTCTGTATCATGGAACCCATGAAATATGACCCATAATTTATAGGGTACTATAACCTAGAACCCCTGAGATTATTACCTCAACCTGACAGCTTCATGAATCTAAGTACCCATGGTCTAGAACATGCAGGGTTCTGGATCATGTAACCTGTGCGCTGCTGTCTAGAACCCATACAGTTCTGGATTTCAGAGCCCATGGTTGGCTTCAGTATTTCAGGGTTAGCCAAGTTCTCAGTCCTTTGAGCCACTAAAACCTTGGAGGTCTTTTGCATTACAGAACAGTTAGAGTTCTGGATAGTGGAAGACATGAGCAATGGTCGAGAACATAATGCATTCTGCAACGCAGGGCACTTGACAGTCAGATGGGCTTCCCAGTCTAGAACCTAGAGAGATCTGGATGGTGCTGCTTCTGAAGATACTCACAGCTGCATGTGTTCTGCCATCTAGAACCCATAGAGTTCCAACACTCTGGGGCCAGGAAGAGTGCTAGAGAGAGTCCCAGGATGGTGGGTTCTCTATCTTACACCCTACCGTAAGGTGATGGTCCACTCTAGAACTCTTCTAGAACATGGGTGGATCCAGAGTGCACGTTCTAGGTTCCAGAATGTACAGCGTTACAAGTTCTGAAACAGACTCACCAATCTTTTAAAGGTTCTGGCACCCAGGAAGCACTAAATGGGGCTCGTTTGTAGAGTCCACCAGGGGCTGCAAAGGTGTCAGTGGTGTGCATTTGTAAGCTCACAACAAACCTAAATTTCCAATTCAGCTGTTGGCTTCTCTCCAAAGGGCTGCCAGCCAGGGCCCCATTGTGATGTTCTCTCTTCTCCCACGAGAATCTGGACTGGGACTCATGAAACTCATTGCATACAAGACTCAGAATAGCTTTCAGATAAAATTCACTCCTGACTTACAGCCCCCGCCAGAGGGGAACGACCCCGGGTCCCATTCCCTGCCCCCTTGAGCGAGCCAGTCCCATTTTGAGCCGATGCCCCCTACAGGGGAACGACCCCGGGTCCCATTCCCTACGCTGGCCGGTCTTTCTGTGCTGGTTTCCCTCTCACCCGGGCTCTCTGTCTCAGGGAGAGATGATCGACCGCATTGAGTACAACGTGGAGCACTCCGTTGACTACGTGGAAAGAGCTGTGTCCGACACCAAGAAAGCTGTAAAATACCAGAGCAAGGCTCGGAGGGTGAGTGCAGGGATGGGGCAGGGGGGTGGACCCCCTTCAGCTGATGAAAGAGGCTGAGACCCCACAGAAATCCAGACACACATCTCCCCGGCCCCACCCGAGGCAGGTCATCCCCGAGAGCCTCCTCCCCCAGCAGAGATGGAGACACTTCACCAGAGCCTGTCCCCTCCCTTCTCCTGTCTCTCTCTCTCCATCACTCCATCCCCAAGGCCTCTCCACACCACACGCTTCACTAATTTTGTGTGTGGCAGCCGTTTTCTATTTTTAACACAGTCTATCCACTCCCTTCCATCTTGGCCCCCACTTCCCCTGGCTCCCGAAACACTGCTATCCCAGCCCTGGCCTCCCGGTGCCCCTCACTCCTGACATGCAGCCCCTGCTATCCCAGCCCTGGCTTCCCCCGCACCCACAGCTCTGCCAGTGCCCCTAACTCCTGACCCGCAGCCCCTGCTAGCCCAGCCCTGGCCTCCCCCGCATCCACAGCTCTGCCGGTGCCCCTCACTCCTGACACACAGCCCCTGCTAGCCCCAGCCCTGGCCTCCCCTGCACCCACAGCTCTGCCGGTGCCCCTCACTCCCGACCCGCAGCCCCCTCCTGTCCCAGCCCCACCTCCCTTGGCAGAGCAATGAGGGATCTCTGTCAGACTGCTACCTGGCAATGTGAATAAACAGATGTGATGAGTCTGAGAGCGGGAGAGGAATGACGCTCCGAGTGAACACGAGGGCCAGGGACACCCTTGGTTTCCATCAGGAGATGGAGACATCTAAGGAACTGAGGACCTCTGGGTTCTATTCCTGGTTCTAAGAGGGGAG
>NW_020664774.1:493400-508031 GCF_002925995.2 Terrapene triunguis
CCTGAAAAACTGTTGCAGAAACCTAAAGTAATACTGGATAGCCAAGCAATACATAGCTAAAAAATACGACAGTATTCCAGAGGAATGGTAGTTTTCCTAATACAACATTCTTATAAAAATGCTAGATTACTGTAAATTAATAATGGATGTCTAAATACTCTACCTTTTTATTTGGGGGGAAATACTATAGTATACTACAGTAATACTGGCCCTCCAAACATTACACCCTTATAAAAGATACTGCAGTACTCTAGAATGTTACTGTTTTCCAAAGAATTCACCCTTAAGGAAAATACTGAGGCAATATATAGTAATAGTGAATGCTGAAATATTGTTCCTCTGGAGAAAATAATACAATATTATAAAGCAATAATGGCTCCCCAAATACTATACCTGTTATAAAAATGCTAGAGTAATAACGGATGTCCAAATACTGCACAGTTATAGAAATGTGAGACTAATCTAGAGTAATACTGGCTATATTTGATTGCTGCAGTAATCTAAAGCAATACTGGATCCCAAATAGCATACCTCTGCAAAATACTGTGGTAGTCTAGAGTAATAATGAATATCCAAATATGGCACTCTTATAAAGACCCTGGAGTATATAGTGTAATAGTGGCACTTAAATATAGCCTTGGAAAAATTTGATAGTAATCTAGAGTAATAATGGTTCTCAAACACACTCTTATAAGAATACTAGAGTAATTTTGAGTACCAATGGCTCCCTGAAAAAAAACCACTTATAAAATATTACAATGATATAAAGTACTCATGACTCCAAAACACACTTTTGTAAGGATACTAGAGTAATCTAGAGTAACCATGGCTTGCCAATACAGTTTGGAAACTATTCTCACTCTAGATTATGCTAGCATTTGTATACACTAAACTTCTATAAATAGTAAGCTAATTAATAGTGGCTCCCAAACACACTTCTAGACTAATTTAGAGTAATAATATCTTCCAAACACACTTTGGAAACAAATAGTACTCTAGATTATTCTTGTTTTCTTAAAAAAAGATGCTTCTCTAAGAATAGTAACCTACAGCAATAAGGCTCCCAAATACATGTTTATAATAATACTATTGTAATTTAAAGTAATAGTGTCTCCCTAACACACCCTCAGAAAATCATGGAGTAACGTGGAGTAATAACCGGTCCCAAATATACCCTTGTAAAATACTAAAGAAATTGGAGTATTTATGGCTCCCAAGTATGCCATGATAAAAATACTAGAATAATAATGTATCTCCAACTGCTAGTCCTCCCAAAGTACACTGCAGCATTCTGGAGTAATAGCCCCAAACACTGCCATGTCACTATCGTATTGGGGTTCATTATTCTAGTACACCAGAGTATTCCTACAAGTATCTGGGGCAATTACTCTGGGATGCTGTAGGGAGAGTGGGGGGGGGGGTTGGGAAGGGGGAGTTATCCCAGAGCAATGTCAGCCACCCCTGGGTATTAACAGTCTTCAAGGCACCCTACGGTGGAACTATCTTGTGGCCAAACGCCACTATGAGCGTTGGCGTGGGGAGGGAACAGGCAGAGAGGAAGGGCATAGACTGCTCCAAACCACATCGGGGGGACTGTGGCTGGTCCCTCACCCCAGATGGAGGAGTGATCAGTGGTCAGGCCATGAGGAGACACCCCATCAGGACCCATCTAGCCCATAGCCAGCTGGGGCACAACCATCCCTGACCATCGGCTGCCCAGGAACCCTACTTTCCAATGTCCCCGCAATGGGGGGACGTACTTCTGTCCCCGCACCTCGTCCTTACCCGCTAGGTCGTCTTCCTGACTACTGTGTCACGCTGTTGTGTTTTATAGCATACGTGGGGGCGTGCGCGCACACACACACACACACACACACACACATACAGTATGTGTGTGTATTTCTATTTATATACGTGTGTGTATTCACACACACGCTATACACAACACATTTCTGCATGCTGCATATAGTATACATTAACATATGTGTATCTAGCTATACGCATAGGTGTGTATTTATTTATTTATTTGTGATTGTGTGTGTGTGTGTGTGTATATTTGTGATTGTGTGTGTATATATATATATTTGTGATTGTGTGTGTGTGTGTGTATATATATATATATATATATATGTGATTGTGTGTGTGTATATATATATAAATGGATATCCAAATAGCATCTCTTTGAGAAAAATATTATGGTAGTCTTCAGTAACAATGGCTTGCCAACACCATTGTAAACATCTCAAATATTATATCCCCATTTAGTTCTAGTTATGCTACATAACTAGTTCTAGTGACGCTATATAAAACGATATCCTGTGGCTAGGTAGCTAGATCGAGATACCTACGGTGTATACTATATACGTGTGTTTGAGTGTCTCGCTCAGTGGCTATAGACACAGCTGTCGGTGTAGCCGTAGCTAAATCCTGCTCACAGAGAGACAACCTGCTGTATTTGAGGTGGGTCCCACCGGACCGCTCTCTGACTGGGAGCGGGGGGGCATCCTGTCTAGATCGGGGAGAAGAGTGAGGAGCGTTGTGCTGTGCAGAGCACATACAAACACACCAAATATACTATACAAGCAGGGTGGGCACGGAATGGGGCCAGGTCCCAGCTGGTGTCATTCAACTTTGCTCCACTGAAGGCAAAGAAGTGATACTAGTTTTATACCAGCTGGGGATCTGGTCCAGTGGATGCGAGAATATATTGGAGGTGATGTGTATGTATATGTACCATGATAGATAGATAGATGTGCATGTGTGTATATATGTGTATATCCTATAGATGTGTGTGTGTGTATATATATATATATATACACACATATGTGTGTGTCTGTGTGTGTATAAACGAATATTAAATATCCTATAGATGTGTGTGTATATATATATGTGTGTGTGTGTGTGTGTGTGTATACAAATATTAAATATACTATAGATGTCTGTATATGTGGATGTATTAAATATATTATAGATGTGTGTATATAAACACGAATATTAAATATGGTATATTTAATTAAACCTCTATCATATATTTAATATTTATATTATGTGTATATATATATAAAAAGATATATAAAGATACACACATATACAGCATATTTACTGTGTATGTGTGTATGAGTATAGATATACAGACACATCTATATTATATTTCCTATATATCTGTATGTCTGAGTGTATATATTTATATTTAAAGATAAATACACACATCTATAGGATATTTAATATTTATGTTTATATTTGTATATATAAATAAAGATGCATAAAGACACATCTACAGCATATTTATTGTGTGTATAGACAGTATATTTCTTATATATCTGTATGTGTGCATATATATGTATATATAAATATAAGTATGCATATATAATACATGTACAATATGTATATTTACTATATCTATATCTCATATATAATATCTATATATCATATATAGATATATGTGTAGATATTTAGATTTATATATACACACACACATACATACATATAGGAAATATACTATACATGTCTATATCTATCTTTATATAAAAATATATGCATTATATATTTACTGTGTGTATAATATATATATATATATATGTTGTATATAAATAAATACACACATACATATATAGTAAATTTACTATAGATGTTTATCTACCTTTATATATGCATATATATGCACACACACATATATATAAAATATCCTCTGTGTGTCCTTTTATGTATAAGTATATATCTACATTCCCATATATATAGTAGCTATACTATATATGTGTGTAACTATGCATACATACATGTATCACAAATATACTATATACCTATGTATAGCGTGTCAAAATATACTACACACACACACACACACACGCACACACACACACACACAGAGCCAGATTCACAGCTGGTACAAATGATGACAGTTCTGTGGATTTAGGACCACTAACAATTCATATCAGCTGCGGCTTGGCCCCAGGGTCTAGCCGTGATATATAGTATGTGTTCTGTGTATGCGCTCACAATCCCTGTACCTACCTACACAACCTCCATTCCACCGTGTCTGCATTCCCAGCCCACCTTCCGAAAAAGAAAAAAAAAAAGAACAAACCAAACTTAGATTTTTTGATCTTTTTTAAACAAAACACAAAAGTGAACAAAAAAAAAGTCGTTAAAAAAGGACTAAGAAACAAAACAAATGCGGGAGAAAAATTCCTACCGAGTTGTCAATGTCCCTCGACTTCCCTTTTCGGGTATTGAGCTGTGTATTGTTTCCGTGTGGGCTGTTTTCCTGTAATCTGTGGTGTGTTTGCTAAGAAACAAACAAATAACGTCTTCGTTTTTCTTCCCTTCCTCCCTTTCCTGTTTCCACTTCCGTTCTCTTCCTCTGCCCCTTTTCAGTCTCTGTGGCATTAAAACATTTTTAAAAAGACAAATGAACTAAAAAAAAAAAACCACTGACGTCCCTCCTTTCGCTGCTTGAAAACATATCAAAGAACTGCCAAAATAAATTCGTTTTCCAGTCACCGCATGACCTGGGATCCTGTCTGAATTTATCGCTCCTCTATTTTCCCATCCCCGTCCCCTATTATTTGCTCCGTTTTGGATCGAAAGAGTTTTCCCCTCCCTCTCTCTGGACCTGAGAGGAACCAATGTTTTGTTCCAGATCGGAGCTGGGAGCTGGTTTTGGTCGGATAAATAGCAACACATCACACGCAGCCACACGTACATAGTGAGCGGAGGATGTACAATAGTGAGCGGTGGTGCAAACGCACCCGCCCACCCGTAGAGTGAACCGATTCTGTGCGGGGGGCGGCGTGCAAAACGCAAGAGCGGGTTCGCACACCCGAGGCCTGATTTCCTCCAGCAGGGGGCAGCATTTCACACACAGAGACACAGACACACACCCCTTCATGGCCAGCTTGATACAAACCCCAACAAATGAACTCACCTTCCACAGCTGTGAAGGTAGGGAGCTGCTTTCATTCCTCATGGACAGGGTATATGCGAGGCAGATATAATTCCGCCTACTGGGTGAAGAACATATCACCCCTCTTCTCTAGCCCCCAGCTCAGCCAGGCACCCCGGGAGCGCCCCAAAAACCAGCATCCTTCCCCCTGAGGATCCAGGGTGGAAGATTTCACTCCACAAACCCCATAACCTTCCCTCGTAAGTCAGGTTTTCTAAACCTTTTATCATTTTTGTTGCTCTCCTCTGGCAATTTGTCCCCATCTGGCCTAAAGTCACAGGACTCCAGCTGAGGCCTGAGCAGAGTGGGACAATCACCTTCCGTGTCTTACCCTACGACACGCATGTACCTACGACACGCATGTACCTACGATACACATTTACCTACGACATGCATGTTCATACACCCCAGAATGATATTCGTCATTCGCCTTTTTTCACAACTACATCCCGTTGCTGATTCGGCTCCAATTTGTGACCCACTGTCACCCCCAGAGCCTTTGCAGCCGTCTGACCCCCTACCCACTTAGTCCCCGTTTTGTAGCAGTGCGTTCGATTTTTTTCCTTCCTAAGTGAAGTACTTTGAACGCGTCTGTATCGAACCTCCCGGTGCTGGCTACAGACCAATTCTCCGATTCGTCAAGGGCGTTTTGAATTCGAATCTTGTCCTCCAACAGGCTTGCCACCTCTCCCTGCTCGGGTCATCTGCAAATTGAATAGCGCCCTCTCCGCTCCATTAGCCAAGTCATTCGCTGGGCTAATACTGGACCCAGGACTGACCCCTGCAGGAGACGCCCTCCTGACCCTGTCACCTCATCCGTGTGAGGCGCCCCCATGAACGCCAACAGATCTATGCAGGGCCCTGGATTTAACAAAGCAGCCAGCGTGGGGATGACTGTGATGGCTCTGATCACCAACGCTGTTTAGGCTTCTGACTTCCTTGAAGTCCGTGGAAATGAGCTGAAGCCCAGTCGAGGATCTGGATTTTATAAACACATGACAGGCTTCGCCTTTGTGCACGCGGGTGCTGATTCAGCCAAGCAGCTGGCCAGAGCACCAATGGGATGGATTTGCTGGCATCGCCTCTCCGGTTCTGTGCGCCCAAATCCATCCCTGCTCAGCACGGCATGTGAGCCTGTCTTTGAGATGCCGACCTGCCGACTAGTGGGAAGAGTTCATGGGCTTTCGAGCGGCTCGTCTGATCCCTGCCCAGAGCCCGAAAACCTGTGGCTGGCTGGCGCAGCCAATCTAGAGCTGACGTTTCGGGCCAATCCACCGCTTCCTTTCGGAGCGTCTCTGCCTTCAGATCGGACTCGATGCGCCCTTGGCTGCTTCGTGTAAATCTGGGCCGGGCGTCGATCCGTCGGGGTCCATGGGCTGGCTTGCTTTAGCGAAGGACTTAACGAGAACAATGCGTGGCTTCAGATTTAAGCACGTGCATCAAGTTAAAGGCATTCACAGCCCCGTCAGTTTCAACGGGCAAGTCGGTTTCAGCCGGCGCGTCAGTTTCAGCAGGATCCCAGGCCCCATTCATTAACAGGAACATCTTCCCCCCCCCCACCCCCCCGCCTTCCCTTCCCTTCCCCTGGGTCTATTTTGCCATTTGTTCTTTCCATCCCTTCTCCTATGTGTAAATATTAACTGAGGAGCACGACGGGTCATTTCCTTTTGCCTGCTGAGTTGCTTTTTTCCCTCTGAATGCGCTTTTCCCCCCCACCCCCAGCCTGGTCACGGAGCATTCGAGAGGCACTTCTGGGCGTTTGCTTCTGTTTTTTTAATTTATTTGTTTGAAGCCTTTTTTTCTCCCTTTTTTTTTTTTCATTCGAAAGCAAATGAATTGTCCGATAATTCCGGTTTTCAATGTCTGTCCTAATGTGCTTCGTTAAAGCCAGCGACTAACTGCTAAACCTTCCCCCACTCAAGCGGGCTCTCTCGTCTGTCCTCTTGCATAGCACAAGCCAGAGAGTTGCACCCTGAACTTCAACCAGTGATATACATTTGTCTAAAGCACATCTTTAGCAAGGCAATGGTTTAAAACAACCCAGATCTTTTAACTCCAGGCGTGGCTCTGCTAACATAGACTCACCAGCCAGGCTTTTCAGATAGTTTGATTATGTATATGCAGAATGCAGACGTTTCATTTCATTAGACATTAAAGGCCCGAAGAGATCATCCAGTCTGACACAACCCAGAGAATTCCCCCACACACACCCCCCTCCCCCCGTGATTCCTGCATTACCTTGAGTTTGAGCAAGAGGGTAGCCCGTGGAGACACAGCCAATGTCAAGCTCAATGATGCCAAGCTATGGAGAATCTGTTGCATCTTTCATGTTGCTGACGCTGAGCCTTGAAAGCCCATGAGATCAGCTTTAAAATATACCAAATGTTAGGTTATCAGCCTTCCATTTTGCTAACACTGCATTTTGGGGCGTTTCTATCTACTCAAAACTTGGATTTTAAACAACAGTTTGACAGCTGAGATTCCCCCGTCATCATACGACACTGGGGCTTTGGAACGAGTGCCAGCTGTCGTGAGAGTGGAAACAAAAAGAGTTGGCCACCCTGCCGTGAAAAATGTGTCCCTTGTTTTCGGTCTGAATTTGTCTGGTTTCACCTCTCAGTGCTGGGCCCCCTTTTGCCTCTTGCAGATAACGTGCAATCAAATCTAGCACAACTGTGGCTTAAAAATATCAGGTTGAACTTCCCTGTCCCCTAGAAAAAGATGAAGATTCACCAGCAAGGGTTAGACTTCAGAATTTACCAAATCGGGGGAAGATCACAGTTATACCTCCTTCAAATTAACGGTCAGATTCATCCCAGTACAACTCTTCCACCAGCAAACTAGATTAGGATTTAGTCCCATAGGACCAAACAATTTGTCTCTGTAAGAATAAATATTTGGGGGCTCAAATATTGGGGTGGAATTAACACTAAAAAGAAAAAAGAATCATTCTTCATCTCGTTCATTGCAGCAAAATGACCATAGACTAGAATTTGCTAGGAGCACACAATTTGTCTCAGCAAGCATGAATATTTATCAGATGAAATCCATGCTAAAAAAGAAAACCAGGAAAGAGCCGCAAGATCTTTTCATCTCCTGTGGAAGGTTTAGGACTTAATCCCTGGCCTGACTGGAATTGTAATATTTTTTCTCTGCAAAACTTTTGTCTCACGGGTTTGAAAAAAAAATGCTTGCATGTTTTAATGAAAAAAAAAAAAACAAAAAAAAAAAAAATTGAAAAAAAAAACAAAAAAACCAAACTTGGTGTGGGAAAAAAAAAAAAAAAAAAGACTCAAAAAGGACCTGTTGTCTGTTGTCTGTTTTCCTTTGGTTCTCATGGTTTCTGTGGTGGCTTTTTGTTGTGTTAGCTCTCTACAACTTTCTATCTAGATCTCTGCGCCTTTCTGTCTGACGTGCTGCCGCTCCGAACAACTTCCTCTTGGGCTCTCCACAACTTTCTCACTGGCTCTTTTCGGCTCTTGACAACTGTCCGGCTCTCGACAACTTTCTGCCTGACTCTCTTCGACTCTCTAGAACTTCCTCTCCAACTTTCTATCTGACTCTCTTCGACTCTCTAGAGCTTCCTTGTACTTTTCAGTCTCTCTTCGGCTCCCTGCCGCTTTCTCTTTCTCTTTCTCCACCTCTCTCTATCCTCAGCCGGCTCCTGTCACCTCTTCCTCTCCAGCTGTCCCTTCTGGGCCCCGTCGTGGCCCACCCTGTGCCACCGTTCGGGCCAAGCCTGCAGACCCCTGTCAGCCCGATTTCACACCTGCCTTGGCCGAGCATCACCAGATGGAATCAGGGCCCGGCCTTCACCACCGATCTCGCTATAGGTTTTCATACAGGTGGGGGTATTGACTAGGGAGGGGGGTCACACACCGGACTCATGGGGGAGGGGGGTCAGACCTCCTTCCCCCAGCTAAAGCCAAGAAAAGGGTTCTTGAGCTGAAAAGGTTGACCCCCCCACACACATAGTGTAACTAATGATACCCCCACCCACCCTTCTGGTCCTGTGCTTCTCTGTTTGTGTCTGAACATCTTTCTGTGTGTCGCTGTCACCGTCAGTTCTTTCTTGTTTTTCTCTGAGAGTGTAGGGGTTGAGTGAGTTAAAACGGGATGGCTAGGGGATCAGGACACCTGGGTTCTCCGAGAGAGGAGTAGGGGGTCTGGTGGGTTGGGGGGGGCTGGGAGTCCAGACTCCTGGGTTCTCTCCCCAGCTCTGGGAGAGGTCATTCTTTTGTGTGTGTCGGGTGCTTTGAGAGCCTCAAATGACAGAGGGGCCTCCCCCTCCATCAGTCTCTCCCTCTACATGTGCTGTCGCTTTACGGTCAGTCGTACACACACACTCACCCCGGGGAGAGGACCTTCCTTCTGAGCTGCCTGTCTGTCTAGCTAACCCTGGGGGACAAGCCACCTCCCCACTCCATCGCGCCCAGGAAAGAGGGCCCAGGGCAGGGCGTCTCGAGGTGGGGAGAGCCACAAACACACAGGGCCCCGAGCCCCTCCAGCAGGGGGCAGCACTGCTTCTACACAGCAGGGGGTGCTCTCTCCCCTGGCCGTCAGGGCTGGCCCCAGGGCTAGGGGGCGCTGTGCTGCAGGGAGCAGGGCAGGGGGCTCAGCAGGGGGCGCTCTCCCCTGGCCGTCAGGGCTGGCCCCGGCACTAGGGGGCGCTGTGCCAGAGGAGGCATTCAGCGTTTGCATCCAGCTGATACGCAGGGCCCACACAGCTGACCAAGCAGCCAAGTGGCCTGTCTCTAAGCCGATTGGTGGCTAATCGCGCAGGGCTGGATAAGCCCTGCTCGTTACAGGCCAATCTCGTTAGAACAATCCCCTTGGGGTCAGGGTGACATATGCTCAGCCAGTCACGCCTGGGAGCACATCTGGCAGGGGCTGCATTAGCCTGTTTCTGCCCGGGAAGGCCTGTTGTCTCCCGGAGCGGCCTGGTCCCCCGAGCACCCCCCTCCGTGCCACAGACTGAGCCCCTAACATTCGTCCCTGCCTTGCTCCCCTGCAGGCAGCGCTCGCCCATTGTGCAAACACAGCTGCCTCTGGGGTGGAGCAACCACAGCACAGACTGCTGGGAAGAGCGCCCCCGACTGAGCTCCGCCCACTCCCTGCAGCACAGCGCCCCCTAATGCCGCACTGGGGCACTGGGACCAGCCCTGACCGCCAGGGGAGAGCGCCCCCTGCTGAGCCTCGGCCCCACTCCCTGCAGCACAGACCAAAGCCCTGGTCTCTACCCCCAAAGCTCTGCTGGTGCCCCTCAGTCCCGACTCACAGCCCCCTGCTCTCCCAGCCCTGCCCCCCACAGCTCAGCCCTGCTCGCCCTTCCCACCCGGGGCAGGAAACGCCAGAACATCTGTTCCTAGCTCATGTGAACCCAACCCAAGCAGCGGCGCGCCCCAGCCCCCCGCCCTGTCCCTCAGGGGTCAGATGATGCCACAGCTTCATTATTTCCTCCATGAGCTCGATCAGCCAACGCTGACAGCTGCTCCCATCCGGGCCCACCCTGGATGAGCGGCCGGTCGGCTGGCTCGTTTGCCCAGGGAAAGGTCGTCCGACCCCACCCAAGCCACCAGCTCATCCGGCCAGGCCAAACGCAGGCAGGGAATGGCCATACGGCTCCCCAGCCACGGCATCTGGGCTGCGACCTGCCCGGGGCCATCCTCCCTTGTCAGTGAGGAAACTGAGGCACAAGCACGCCCAAGGCCAGTGCCTCAAAGGCACTTCGGCACCTAACGCTCTTCAAAGCCAAGAGGCGTTCGACACCTGCCGTTGAAGGGCTAACCCTAAGGGATGCGCCTGCACTCAGGGCATCGACCCCCGGTCTTCGCATCACCCCGCCAGCCTTCTCCTCTGCACTGACGGACGCCTGCCTGCCCGTCCCTGCCTGCCCACCCCAGAATACAGGATGGAGAAGTGCACTGTGGGAGTTTTCCTCCCCAACCAGTCCTCTACCTTGGTGGAGTGGGAGCTCCCACAGCGACCTCGGCCCCCATAGGGAACCCTGCTGTGTGGGATCAGATGCTGGGGCATTGGGGTCAGCCCAGACTGTCAGGGGAGAGCACCCCCCTTGCTGAGCCCCCGCCCCCTAGCGCCGCACTGGGGCACTGGGGCCAGCCCTGACTGCCAGGGGAGAGCGCCCCCTACTGAGCCCTGCTCCCTGCAGCACAGCGCCCCCTAGCGCCGCACTGGGGCACTGGGACCAGCCCGGACTGCAAGGGCAGCACGCCCAGCCCGGGCTGTGCCGAGGATAACGCCGTGCCAGCCGGGGAGGCGCCCAGAGGGCACGGTGAGGGGGTGCCCTGTACCGCGCTGAGCAAGCCAGAACTGCGTGAAGTCAAGCGTAGCCCCGCACCCCCCCACCCCCTCCCAGGCACCAGCCAGTTTCACCCCCCTGCTGCCGTCACACACAAGCCCGTGGAAAGCCGGGACTGCGGCTGGGGGACCGTCTGCCATGGGGCCCCGGCCGCCACGCGAGGGTGACAGAGCACCATTGCCGAGCTGGGCCGGTGGAGCCCCAGCGGCTGCTAGCGTGCCCCCCTCCCCCCGCTTCCTTTGGTTGACTGGTGTGAAGGCCAGAGGGGGGCCACTCTGAGTCAACCGGCTGCAGCTGCAGAGAAGGCGGCTAACGAGCGTTCTGGGCTGCAGGCCCGGGAGCGGCGCGTGGCGGCCACGGGAGGTCATTGGCCCCCTTGGCTCGGCCCTGGGAAGGCCTCAGCTGCCAGGGATGTGGCCGCCCTGGAGAGAGGCCAGAGGAGAGCGACAGACAGGAGCAAAAGCTTTCGAGCCCCCCGACCCGTGAGGGGAGGTTAAAAAACCTGGTTGTGTTCAGACGTGAGGAGAGACACGTGAGGAGGAACCCGAGGCCAGGGAAACTTCCGGGCCCACCCAGCCTGTCGCCAGCCAGCGCAGGCTTACACCCGGCGGGCCCATGATGAGCTAAAGCTTTAGAGCCAGGACGCCTGGGTTCAATCCCCAGCTCTGGGAGGGGAGTGGGAGCCAGTGGTTAGAGCTGGGGGGGCTGGGAGCCAGGACTCCTGGGTTCTTTCCCGAGCTCTGGGAGGGGAGTGGGGACTGGTGGGTTAGAGCAGGGGGGGCTGGGAGCCAGGACTCCTGGGTTCTCTCCCCGGCTCTGGGAGGGGAGTGGGGTCTAGTGGGTTAGAGCAGAGCGGGGGGGCTGGGAGCCCAGACTCCTGGGTTCTCTCCCCGGCTCTGGGAGGGGAGTGGGATGAGGGGGGCTAGCACTCAGGGGTTCTGCACAGCAGCTGGCACAAGGGGGTGCCTGATCTCAGGAGGGTTCTTTGTCCTCTTTGGCAGGGACTAGCTCTCACTGCTTGTCACTGTCGGGGGGGTGGGGATGGGATGGGGGTGCGCACGCTGGCTTCTCCTCCCACCACCCAGGGTGCTGCCCCCATCCAGATGTTCCCGCCAGGAGGCTGGCAGATGTTCTCCCTCCCTGTTCCCACCTCAGCTCTGTCACGGAAGGCGACTAATCCCCGTCTTTCGATATTTAAACCACCCTGGGCCAGGGGATTATCTCACTGCGGGGACACAGCCCAGCCCAGTATGGCGCTTAAGTCCCTGCACCAGGGAATGAGCCCAGCCCGCCCGCTCTAACCCACTAGACCCCACTCCCCTCCCAGAGCCGGGGAGAGAACCCAGGAGTCCTGGCTCCCAGCCCCCCTGCTCTAACCACTAGACCCCACTCCCCTCCCAGAGCCGGGAGAGAATCCAGGAGTCCTGACCCCTCCCTGTGGTAAATTTATACACAGCATCTGTGACCTTTTACTGCACCGGAACACTCAGGTCTCTGGAAGGCGACTGAGGGATTTCCACAGCCCCTGCCTTCGCCTCCGGCCCGGGATGCAGTGGCATGTTCAGTACGCACTGACTCTCCCATTGCTCACAGAGCCACTCAGCGCAGCAGGGGGGATGAGAGACCAAATCGAGACACGTGGGGAGTCAGAGCCCCCCGCCAGCGCCTCAGCTCAGAACCAGGAGTCCTGGCTCCCAGCCCCACCCCCTACCGCTCTAATCCACCAGCCCCCACTCCCCTCCCAGAGCCGGGGAGAGAACCCAGGAGTCCTGGCTCCCAGCCCCGTCCCCCACCCCTGCTCTGACCACTAGACCCCACTCCCCTCCCAGAGCCGGGGAGAGAACCCAGGAGTCCTGGCTCCCAGCTCCCTCTGCGCTCTCAGCCAAAGGGGATTATGGATGGAAGAACAGAGGCGGTTCTCAGGAAGGCCAGCATTTTAAGCTCTGAAGTTTAGCCCAGGCTGCTAACGTCAGGGGCTTACGTCATTCACTGCTCTGAACAGCCGTGGGGCTACAGGGCAAAACTGAGGGTCAGCAATAGAGGGGGAGGGAGCCCAGCAGTGGGACAGCAGGGGGCCGCGGGTCGGGAGTGAGGGGCACCGGCAGAGCGGGGGGGGAGCAGGGCTGGGCTAGCAGGGCAGAGCGGAGGCTGGAAGAGATTTGGACCAAAAAGTCAAAGCTGTGCAAACAAACCCGGTGCCCTTTGGCCGTGCCCACGCTGCGCCGGGTGGGCGGGGGAGGCGGGTTTCATGTTGCAGGGGGCCGGGGCTGGCAGCCGGAGATAATTACACCCAGGCTTGTTTGGCTGCCACATGGGACGGGGAGGGATTGGCCGGGGCCCAGTCCCTGCACCACAGCCAGGGCCAGCGTCTGGCTCTCAAGGGGGAAAGTCCCTGTCCCCTTCTCCACCCCCTGACCCAGCCAGTCCCCTGTCCTGGGGTGGGATGGGAGCCGGCGCCCCTTAGAGGGGACAGGCCCCATGTCCCTTTCCCCGCCCCTGTGAGCCAGCCAGTCCCCTTCCGACCCTACAAAAAATCTTTTATCCATTATCAATGATCCTTTAACAGTTTAATTAATACATAAGTTACCAGACTTTGCTTGGCACGTCTGTGTGGAATGTGCTGTGGGCTTTAGGCCTCTTCTTATCATTAGTCATAATAAAATAATAATAATAATAATAATTATTGAGGAAATTAATGCTTAGACCAGAGGTATTCACGCGCTGAAGGAAAGCCTGGAGCTGGAGTCCAATGGGGAATGGACTCCAATCCCAGCAGTCTAATATGCGGGTTGGCCTCCATGGAGAATGGAGTCCAGGCTGGTGGCTAATACAGAGGTTGGAAAGAAATCCCGGAGCAGGATCTCCATGGAGAATGGAGTCCAGGAGCCAGATTTCTTGAGTAGGATCCGGGTCCAGCTGTCTGACCCACCTCTGCGATAACATGGGGCTGGGAGGGCGGGGGGGAGACTCCAGGTCCAGATCCCTTTAGGGTAGAGCTGGTTCCTCCCCAGAAGTGCACTGGGGATCTGGACCAAAGCACCAGGGTGGTAACAAAATCCAGATCTGGATCCCTTTGCAATCAGAGCGGGATGGTCTGCAGGAATGCACTGGGGAGGGGGAGCAAAACCTGGATTCCGGGAGTAGAACATGGATCTGGATCCCAAGGAAACCGGGTCCGCGGTGTGCTGGGCTGAGACAAGGCCTGGACTGGCCAATGCCTCTGCACTGAGGGGCACAGGCTGGCAGCAAAACCCGGATCCGGAATCCATCTCCATGGAGCCAGATTCACTGGAAGCATGTAGGTAGGATCAGAGCAAAACCCCGATCCGGATTCCCCCATCCCCTGCTCTGACAGCCACGGGATGGAGCA
>NW_020664774.1:508041-521705 GCF_002925995.2 Terrapene triunguis
CCCGCTCTCTGGAGCTGGATTCATTGCAAAGAAACATGCAGGCTGGAACCAAGGCCCAGCTGCTCAGTCCCCCACTACTATCTGGCTCCACCGGCTCTACTTCCCCGCCTCTCTCTGGGCGTCGACCTCCTGGATCCAGGCCACAGTGCGGGCTCGGCTCTCCTCCCAGGTGTAGAGGGGCTGGTAGCCGAAGTGGCGCTGGGCCTTGTCCGTCTGCACCGTGAAGGTGGTGCTGGCCACGGCCAGGGTGTAGGGGTTGAGCAGGGGGGCGTAGGAGAAGAAAGGCCGGAGAAGCCGCCGGAGGAGGTTGTTGGCCAGGGCCAGGCAGCGCAGGAGCCAATGGGGCACGACGGGCTGGGAGCCCAGGAGGCGGAAGCCGCAGGAGGCCAGGATCTCCATGTTAAAGTCCTCGTAGCTCTTGTAGGGGGAGGCGTCGTAGCAGAAGTAGACCTGGCCCCCGATGGCCGCCGGGGCATCCTGCATCTGCCGCGCCACCAGCACGTGCATCCAGGCCACGTTGCCTGCAGGGAAGACAAAGGGGGGGGGGTGTCAAACACCCAGCCCTGATCCGCCCTAGGAGGGGGCAGTGCTGAGCTCACCTCCGCCCTCCGCCCCCCCAAAGATCAATCTCCCCTCGTTTGTCCAGGAATTCAATCCCGCGTGTGAGCTGCAGCCACTAGATGGCGACATCGCTCAGACACACACACACCACCCCAATCCTCTCCAGCAGGGGGCAGTGTTACACACACACACAATCCCACCTCCAGACCAAGCCCCATTTTCACAGTCTCCCTGCGTCCACATGCACAAACCACACACCCCTCGCCCCCCACCAAGGAGTATTAGCAGAGCAGGGGGGGGGGGCGGGGCTAGGCTAGTAGGGGGCTGCGGGTCGGGAGTGAGGGGCACCGGGCTGTCACTCACCCACGTAGACCCGGCCGTGCTCGGTGCTGACGGGAATGGCCCGGAGCAGCCTCCGTCCCGTCTGCAGCCCCTTCTCGTAGAATTCCTTCATTAGCGGGTGTTTCTCCCCATAGATCCCTGTGGGGCGCAGGGCGCAGGTCACCAGCCACCGGCCACCCCCCAGCTGTGGGCAGACAGGGGGGGTGAGTGCCCGGATCCCATCCCCTCACTCCCCGGAGGCTGGGTGCTCTGTGTGATGCCGTCCCAGACGCCTGGGTCCCATTCCTGATCACAATCTCTCTTCCCCTCCCCCGCCCCAATGGCTGCAGAGTCCTTAGTGGGCTTGTCCCGGATGCCTGGGTCCCATTTCCTCCCTCCCGTGGGGTTGTGGGGCAGGGAATGCAGAGCTCCACTGGGGTGCTCTCCCTCATCCCAGGGGCGGTGCCAGGGGGCTACTTACAGGCGTCCCATTGGCCTCGATGACCATGCGCTCGGCCTGCGCCTTGCTCAGGGGGTATGGCTGCTCGTGCTGGGCATCGTAGGCCGAGTCCTCATTCCCCCTGCAATGGGCGAGACACAGGGGCTCAGGGGCAGTGCCACTTCCTTCCTGCCTTTCCCCTTTCCAGGATCCCACCGCCCCCACCATCCCTCTGCTCTGAGCTCTGGCAGTCCCCGCCCCCCTCCCCTTAAGCCATTCTGCGATCCCCCCCCCCCCCCTCCCCTGGGCTCCGCCCCCCCCCCCCCCCCCCCCCCCCCCGGTACCCCCCCCCCCCCCGGAACCCCCCAGCCGGCTCCAAGCAATGGAGGGATATTGGAACAACCCCCAGCCAGCGCTGGATGGAACCTGCTGTCCCCAGCCACCCACATCTGGAGGGGCCACGCTGGAGGTGTGTGCAAGCAACAAAAACAAAACCACAGCTGCTTGCCGCCTGAAAAGCTTCAGGATATGGAAACAGGACCCAGGCATCCGGGCTGGCAGAGACCGTAGCCCGGGCAGCGGGGGGGGGGGGGGGGGGCGGGGAGACAAAGATGGGGAATGGGACCCAGGCGTCTGGGACAGCAGTGAAGGGCGTCACAGCTCAACGTGCCCGCTGCCTGCAGTGTGTTTGTTTCATGTGGTGGTTGCCATGGGGCTGGGGTGGGAACCCTGAGGGAAGCCCTGGGTGGGGCTGGAAACAACTGAGGCTGGGTGGGAGCCAGAGACCGCAGGCAGGGAGGGGTGGGGAGTTGTGGAATCCTAGAGTCACAGAACTGGAAGGGACCTCGAAAGGTCGTCTAGTCCAGGGCCCCGCCCTCATGCCAGGATTAAGGATTAGCTAGACCAGTGGTTCCCAAATCGGGGTTCAGGAACCCTTCGGGGTTCTCGAAATGTATCAGGAGGTTCTGAGAAACAATTCGGTAACGGCGGGCGCGGGAGGTGGCAGCCCGAGCCCCGTGACCACGACTTCCTGGCAGAACAAGTTTAAGCTTCATTATAGTCGGGTGACGTTTTCTTAGACTGCTCAGGACCCGAATGCTTGTGGGAGGAACCCTTTCATTGAGCTGGCTTCTTAAATACCTTCCTGCTGTTTTGCATCTGATACTCCCTGATAAAACACGGAGGCGGCTTAATGGAAGTGATAGGAGCTACCGAAGTGAAATCTGGGAAGAGTGTTGCCGTTTTCATAATGTGAGAACATTAATAATGGAATGATCAATAATACTGTAATCACAAATAGTGTGTAATCCGCATACCACATTATTTCCAAGCTCGCTGCTTCTATCATTTATGCTCAGGTAAGGGAGAAAATCCCTGGAAAGATTCATTTTTAGGAGGGGGTTCGCAAGAGTTGATATTTTCGTGAAAGGGGGTTTGCGGGTTGTTAAGGTTTGAGAACCGCTGATCTAGACCATCCCTGACAGGGGTTTGTCCAACCTGCTCTTAAAAATCTCTGATGATGGAGATTCCACAACCTCCCTGGGCAATTTATTCCAGTGTTTAACCACCCTGACAGTTAGGAAGTTTTTCCTAATGTCCAACCTAAACCTCCCTTGCTGCAATTTAAGCCCATTGCTTCTTGTCCTATCCTCAGAGGTTAAGAAGAACAATTCTTTTCCCTCCTCCTTGTAACAACCTTTTATGTACTTGAAAACTGTTCTCATGTCCCCTCTCAGTCTTCTCTTCTCTAAACTAAACAAACCCAATTCTTTCAATCTTCCCTTACAGCTCATGGTTTCTAGACCTTGAATCATTTTTCTTCATCTTCTCTGGACTTTCTCCAATTTGTCCACATCTTTCCTGAAATGTGGCGCCCAGAACTGGACACAATACTCCAGTTGAGGTCTAATCAGCGCGGAGTACAGCAGAAGAATTACTTCTCGTGTCTTGCTTACAACACTCCTACTAATACAGCCCAGAAGGATGTTCGCTTTTTTGCAACAGCGTTACACTGTTGACTCATATTTAACTTGTGATCCACTCTGACCCCCAGATCCCTTTCTGCAGTTCTCCTTCCTAGGCAGTCATTTCCTGTTTTGCACGTGTGCAACTGATTGTTCCTTCCCAAGGATGAGGGCCTTTAACTCCTAGGACGCCTGGGTTCTCTCCCCGGCTCTGAGAGGGGAGTGGAGTCTAGTGGGTTAGAGCAAGGGGGCTGGGAGTCAGGACTCCTGGGTTCTCTCCCTGGCTGTGGGAGGGGAGCGGGGTCCAGTGGTTAGAGCAGGGGGGCTGGGAGCCAGGACTCCTGGGTTCTCTCCCTGGCTGTGGGAGGGGAGCAGGGTCCAGTGGTTAGAGCAGGGGAAGCCAGGCGCCTGGGTACCTGTAGAAGGGATCCCCCTTGGTGTTGGGGCCCACAACCTCCATGCTGCTGGTGTAGATCAGATACTGGGTCCCATGCTCGATGCAGGCGTCAATCACGTTTTTGGTCCCTGGAGGTGGGGGGAGAGGAAAACAAGGGGTTAATCAGGTATCTGAGCACTCCCAACTCTGCCTGGCGGGAGAGCCTTCTCCTCTGCAACCCAACCCCTGCCCCAGGTGCCGGAGCAGCCGGGGAGTGGGGGCTGGGAGCCAGGACTCTACCCTAGCTCTGTACCACAGTTTCCCTTCTGCACCTAAATTCTCCAGCTCTGGAATCATTGGCTGTTACTCAGAAGAGGTGGATCAGGCTCATGTGGGAGCCAGGACATGCCTAGTGGGTCCCTCCGGATTCACTCACCCACCCGGTAGCGTGACTTGTGTTTGGTAAACAGCTGGCAGAGGCATCACCTGCAGCCGCTTCCCTCTTCAGTCCCTTGGCCGCGTGGGAGGGATTTTCCGAAGCTCAGGGCTTTTCCAGCGGAAACCTGGAAGCGGGACAGACGGCCCGAGCCAAGAGCAGCAGAGATCGCTCGGAGGAGCGGGAACGGAGAGGAGACATTCAGGGTTGCAGTCCCAGGCTCAGCCTGAAGGGAGTGTTGGCTGTTGGGGGGAGGGTGTTCCCGGCTACTCCACAGCCAGCAGGGGGCGCTATCGGGAGCGAGGCAGGAACGCTGGCTGCCCGGGGAGAGCGCCCCCGGCCGAGCTCCCTGCAGCAAAGCGCCCCCTAGCGACGTGCGCTGCCCCAGCCACTTCCCGTACCGTGAACGTTCACCTCCGTGATCTTCTCGGGCGGGACCCTGCCCCACACGTCCACCAAGCTGGCTGCGTGGATCACCACGTCCGCCCCCTTCACGGCAGCCCCAACGTCAGTGGGGCTACTGATGTCCCCCAAGATCAGGGTCACCTTCACCTTGTCTGAAACAGAGATACAGAGCCCCGGTGAGAGGGCTTGAAGTGGAGCGGGGGCTTGGAGCCAGGACTCCTGGGTTCTATCCCCGGCTCTGGGAGGGGAGTGGGGTCTAGTGGTTAGAGCAGGGGGGCTGGGAGCCAGGACGCCTGGGTTCTCTCCCGGCTCTGGGAGCGGAGTGGGGTCTAGTGGTTAGAGCGGGGGGGCTGGGAGCCAGGACGCCTGGGTTCTCTCTCGGCTCTGGGAGCAGAGTGGGGTCACTTCTTTTACTGGTATCTTGACTGTCACCGATCCTCTTTCCTGCCAGCTGGGCGGGGTGTCACCTGGCTCCCTTCCAGTGCCAGCCCCGCCCCACATTCCTGTCTGGCCCCTCCTAACCCGTGCGTATCTCTCCCTCCCGGCCTTCCAGCTGCTTCCTCGGCCTTCACGGGAAGGAGCTGTTCCTCCGGACCACACCACATTGTCTGATAGAAACCAACAGATGGAAACAGACAGTGGCACATCCTCCAGCAGAGAGGATATCACGCAAACACGGGAGTTTTGGGAAATGGGACACGGGCCCTTTCCCCGCTAGGGGGCGCCAGCTCCCATCCCGCCCCAGGGTGGGGACTGGCTGGCTCAGGGGGGCAGGGAATGGGGCACAGGGCCTTTCCCCTCTAGGGGGCGCTGGCTCCGATCTGGCCCCAGGGTGGGGACTGGCTGGCTCAGGAGGCTTGGGGGGTGGATCCGAGGCCCAGATGAAAGGTGATTTCTCAACTATCTTTTCGCAGAAAAACTCGGATTCCCTGTTTAATTGGCTCCAGTCAGGAATGCAGTGGAAACTCTCCAGGCATCTAGAACCGGAGCAGTGATTAATTTATCCCATGGAGCAAAGCAGCTTTGAAAGCCAGTTTCTTCCAATGAAAGTTGCCTAATAAATAGCCCTGCCGGTGCCCCTCACTCCCGACTCGCAGCCCCCTGCCAGCCCAGCCCTGCCCCCCCAGCTCTGCCGGTGCCCCTCACTCCCGACCCGCAGCCCCCTGCCAGCCCAGCCCTGCCCCCCCAGCTCTGCCAGTGCCCCCCACTCCCGACCCGCAGCCCCTGCCAGCCCAGCCCTGGTCTGCACCCCTATTTCTGCTGGTGCTCCCCTACCAGCTCTATCTCTTTGGACAGGGAATGGCGGGCACAGAATTCCAGTTAAAGGTCACGGCTGGGTTATGCTGGGCTGTTGCCAAGATGAACAAATCCAGGGCCTGGCCAAAGACATAAATGTCGGGGCCCAGCCAGCTCAGGATCTCTTCAATTCTGCTCCTGCCTCCAGCTCCCTAACAGCGTCTGGGGGCCGTTCCCGTGCGGGAGCAGCTCTCAGATGGGTCAGGCACCAGGCAAGAGCCGACCACACAGCGTGGGTGCTGCTGGAAACCAAATAGACTCTCATTCCATGTGCGCTAGCCACCAGCCCCCACTCCGCTCCCAGAGCTGGGAGAGAACCCAGGAGTCCTGGCTCCCAGCCCCTCCTGCTCTAACCACTAGCCCCCACTCCTCTCCCGGAGCTGGGAGAGAACCCAGGAGACCTGGCTCCCAGCCCGCCCTGCTCTAACCCACTAGACCCCACTCCTCTCCCAGAGCTGGGAGAGAACCCAGGAGTCCTGACTCCCAGCCCCTCCTGCTCTAACCACTAGCCCCCACTCCCTTCCTGGAGCTGGGAGAGAACCCAGGAGTCTTGGGTCCCAGCCCCTCCTGCTCTAACCACTAGCGCCCACTCCCCTCCCAGAGCTGTGAGAGAACCCAGGAGTCCTGGCTCCCAGCCCCTCCTGCTCTGACCACTAGACCCCACTCCTCTCCCAGAGCTGGGAGAGAACCCAGGAGTCCTGGCTCCCAGCCCCTCCTGCTCTAACCACTAGACCTCGCTCCCCTCCCAGAGCTGGGAGAGAACCCAGGAGTCCTGGGGACTAGTGATGAGCACTCTGGGGCTGGGAGTCAGGACTCCTGGGTTCATACCGGCACTGATGAGTAACTGACGCGCACACATACACAGTACGTGACTTCGCGCACACAAAACACAGACACACACACCCATTGTCCTGGGTTGAACCACAGAGGCAGCAGCTAGAGATACGGCCCCTCTGATCCCTCCCGCCGGGGCTGTGCCCCCGCCCCCACACACACACACACTCTGAGATCACGTCTGCATGCCGAGCCCTCAGATAGGAGCTGGGGCTGGGATGACAAAACGTTACTTCCTTCAGCGTGAGTGTGTCTGTGTCCACACGCACTTCCCCCTGCTGGAGGGAATCGGGGCCACGTGGGTGGGAGACAAAGGGGGAATGGTCTATAATATTTGTATGACAACCCCCCCCCCCCCATGCGTGCCTCAGTTTTCCTCTGTACTTTGCATGGCTGCCCAGGGCGGGGGGGACAAAAGGGTTAACGCTGCTGGTGGAACAGCACAGGAGACGGGGTGGGGAGGGGGAGGACGCCTGGCTGTCTCGGAGGCACTACGGGACGGATTGAAACGGACCCAGATCAACAAGGGTCCGGAGAGACAACCTCAGCTCCAAGGATTCTCAACAGCGGGAAGCTCAGGCGGATTGGGGCGGGGGGGTGAACTCAGCCTGGCCCTGCCTGGAGAATGAGGCCTGAGCTGGGACCGGCAGAGGATAAAGTTGGACTCGCCGGGCAGGGCTCGAGGGGCGAAGCAGGGGGGCTGGAGCCCAGACACTCAGTCTCAAAGGCGGGGAGGCTGCAGGGCTGCCCCTGAAGGAAGAGTGGGACCCCTCGGGGGTCCGGCCCACTTACAGGGCGTAACACCTGTCCTGTGTCTCCGGGACAGGTGGTGGCAGTGGTGGGATCCACAATGCACCAGGAGCATTTGGCAAGAAGTGAATTGCGGGCGGTTAAAACAAAGTCAAAGGAAACGACAGGAGAATGGTGCCTAAGCCCCGCTCTCGCCCGGACAGGGAGCAAGGGGTGAGTGCTGGGAGCTCCAGGATCTGGAGAAGGGAAGGTGCAAGAGGTCCCAAAGAGGGGTAACTGGGGAAAGGCCCTGGGATGCCCATTCCGCAGGAAGCCAAGATACCAAATCATTGCCCCAGTTTACGGGGGTCGGGGGGGCAGAGATGCCAACCTCACGGCCGGTGAGAAGTCCTGCCCCTTGAACCCGGTCGGCCTTGCGGCCCGGCCCCTCCCTCGCGCCCCCTCCTCGGTCCCAGAGCGAGAACAGCAGCCAGCCGGGGAAGATCCCAATGGCCCCACTGCTGCTGTCTGAATTCACCCCTTATAGGAAAAGGCCTCGGGGTGTTCAGAGGACTCAGGGTGTGACGCACACACCCCGCCCTGGCAGGAGAATATCTCCACAAGCTCACGCCACTGGAGGCTTCGTTTAATCCGGCCGGGTTGGAGCGACTCTCGGAGAGCCATCCCCACGAGCGTAAAACGTGGCTGGACAGGAAGCCGGGGGAGCCGCCTAGCACGGGCCGGTTGGCAGACGAGTTTGCAGAGAGTAAGCTGAAGGGGAGAGGGCCAGGTCGGGGGTCACACGTGGGCACCCCACAAGCGGGCTTTGAGTCAATCCAAACCAGGGGTGACAGCCCACCCGGGCAGACCTCCTGCAACGCATCTCGTGGGGAGGTGCAACATTTCTAGGAAAACAAGGCACAGGTGCCCAATGAAATCAGGTTTCCCTGGGACGGAGGCGATCTCTCATCCACCGCCCAGCCGGGGAGGGCCCAGAGAGCAAACTCTGGGGGGAAAGCTATCGCCCAGCCAGACCCCTTGGGGGCAGGGAGGTGGTGACAGACACGATCCCACCGCAGGCACCATCTCCTGTTGGACTCCCCTGGACTCAGACTCCTGTGGTCCCCAGTAGGATCAATGGTCAATGGGGAGACCTCCATGGGGTGGAGAGATTCTGGGATGGAGGGAAACCTGGCTTGATAATGGCATAGAGAGAACACTTATAAAGTTTGCGGACGATACCAAGCTGGGAGGGGTTGCAAGTGCTTTGGAGGATAGGATTAAAATTCAAAATGCTCTGGACAAACTGGAGAAATGGTCTGAAGTCAATGGGATGAAATTCAATCAGGACAAATGCAAAGTACTCCACTTAGGAAGGAACAATCAGTTGCACACGTGCAAAATAGGAAATGACTGCCTAGGAAGGAGAACTGCAGAAAGGATCTAGGGGTCATAGTGGATCACAAGTTAAATATGAGTCAACAGTGTAACGCTGTTGCAAAAAAAGCAAACATCGTTCTGGGATGTATTAACAGGAGTGTTGTGAGCAAGACAGGAGAAGTCATTCTTCTGCTCTACTCCGCGCTGATTAGGCCTCAACTGGAGTATTGTGTCCAGTTCTGGGCGCCACATTTCAGGAAGGATGTGGACAAATTGAAGAAAGTCCAGAGAAGAGCAACAAAAATTATTCAAGGTCTAGAAAACATGAGCTGTGAGAGAAGATCGAAAAAACTGGGTTTGTTTAGTCTGGAGAAGAGAAGACTGAGAGGGGACATGAGAACCGGTTTCAAGTATGTAAAAGGTTGTTACAAGGAGGAAGGAGAAGAATTGTTCTCGTTAACCTCTAAGGATAGAACAAGAAGCAATGGGCTTAAACTGCAGCAAGGGAGGTTTAGGTTGGACATTAGGAAAAACTCCTAACTGTCAGGGAGGGTAGGCACTGGAATAAATTGCCCAGGGAGGTGGTGGAATCTCCATCATTGGAGATTTTTAAGAGCAGGTTGGACAAACACCTGTCAGGGCTGGTCTAGATAATACTTAGTCCCATGAGGGCAGGGGATGGGACTAGACGACCTCTCGAGGTCCCTTCCAGTCCTGTGATTCTATGTTCCAACCCCCGCAAACACTGCAGGGCCGTGGGACCCGGGATAAGGGCCCAGGTACAGAGTTATTTGCCCCACTGATGGCTCAGATCCCTGGGCAGACACGGGCCGGCTCGGGACGGGGGGGGGGGTATTCCCCAGCTTGGACGCCCTCCTCGGGAAGGACAGCGGCACTTCGAGGCACAAGTCAGGCCCCACGGCCGCGAGCTCAAACCACGGCTCCGAGCGGAGGCGTCACTGAAAGTGGAAACAGCTGAACTAGCAGGGAACGGACGGTTCCTCCCGCGGCTTCGCCTCTAGCTCAGAGGAGCCTCAGGACGCCGTCAGCGAGGCCGGCACGTGAGCTGGACCGAGCCCCAGCCAGCTCCGCACGGGAGACGTGAGTCATGCGGGCGTGCCTGCAGCTCACGGCTGTGACGCGGGGAGCCAGCTCCCGGCGGGACGGCCGAGCCCAGTGGGGTCTGAGCCCCCGGCGGGGCGTGGGGGGAGACGCGGGCAGGGAGAAGCCCCAAGGAAGGGGAAAGCAGCCGAGAGGCGGTGGCTGGTCACAGAGACACCTGCTCAGAGCGCGACACGGCCCCCGGTGGGTTCCCTTAACCAATCACAGCCCCCCGGCGTGGGAGGGTGGAGAGGACTCTGCCCTGGGGGTGAGGGCAATGGGGTCCTTGCATGCACACAGCCCCCGAGGGGACCTGCCAATGTCGGGGAGCGCCCTGCGCCCCTGGCCAGCAAAGCCCCAGGGACAGACCTACGCTGCTCAAGGGGTCCCTCCCTCCCTTGCCCACAGCTTAGGGGGACGGGCACCCCACGGCAGCCGAGCCATGGGGGGAAGGAGGGTCCCCTGCCCCCCTCGCCAATGAGGGGAAGGGGTCATGGCAGGACCCAGCCCACTTTCACACCCAAAGGTTTCAGGGTGGCAGATGGGTGCTGGGGGAGGGGAGGCCTTAAAAACTCCCCCCCCCCCCCCAGACACCCGGTCTGCGTCATCTAACGGAGCAGCCCTACGGGGGGGATGGGAACCTGCGCCGCGTGTCGGCCCCTGAGCTCGATGGATAAGAAACGGAGCTGGGAGGATCTGAAGGTGGCTAGCAGATAACGCGGGCGAGTCTGAACTCCCCCAGAATACGGGCTAACACGCCCCTGCTTGGCTCGGCCTCTGAGGGGTAGAGGAAGGAGGAAGGGGGGATTTCTTGTAATTTTTTCCAGAAGCCCACGCCTGCCTCAGTTTCCCTCTGTACTTTTCACGGCTGCCCTGGAGGGGAGGAGAAGGGTTAACGCTGCTGCTGGAGCAGTGAGAGCCGTTAAGGGACTGGTGGAGATTGACGTAGATCTAGAGAGACAACGCCAGCTCCAAGCCTGGTTGGACTCGCCGGGCAGAGCTCAAGGGGCGAAGCGGGGTGGGGGGATTGGAGCCCCACAGCTCAGTCTAGGAGGTGGGGAGCCCACGGGGCCGACCCTGAAGGCAGAAGGGGGGTCCCTTGGGGGTCTGGCCTACTGGCGGGGTTCCTCCAAGGGACTAGGGTACGGCCTCGTGACTGTCTGGGGGCGTGCCGCCCTGCCCCCTACTGGAGGGAATCGGGGGGGGGGGGGGAAAGGAGGGCACGCCTCACCTGTCCCCAGCTGCCGCAGGGCCGGATCCAGCTGCAGATCGAAGACGCGCACCTCGGCCACGTTGGGCGACCGCTCCACCAGCATCCGCACCAGATGGGAGCCCAGGAACCCGCAGCCGCCCGTCACCAGATAGACCTGCCGGGCCCGGCCCCACTCCATCAGGCCCTACAGGGAGAAGGGAGACAGGCTGGGGGTTAGGCCAGGGGTGTGGGCGCCGGGGAGGAGCTCAGGCCGCGCATGTGTGTGCGGGGGGGGGGTGAAGAGGGGGTTTGCATACCAATCCTTTCTCTCTGCCCTGGACGCCTGCTTCCCGTCCCCCTCGCTCCCTGGGAGATGCGAGGCCCTCTCGAGATGAACCCCCAGCACTGTGGTCCCGGACTCCTGGGTCCCAGCCCTGCCACATCCCGAGCCCTCCCGCCCCCGAAAGGCCTGGGCCAGATGTCCCCACCCAGGCCCAGACTGAATGACCCCTCTGTGGCAGGTGCCGACTCCCAGGGCTACAATTTACGGCTTTGCTACCCCGGATGCCTGGGTTCCTCCCTCAGGGTTGTGGCTTGTGGGAACTGTGAGCAGACTGGAGAGCAATTTCCTCTCTGACAAAAGGAAAGACAAAGGAAGCCTGTGTGTTCATGAGCCTTTGTCAGTCGCCAGGAAGCAAAGCCGCCCTTGAATTTACAACTGGCCAAACCACTCTCCGCATCACAATGAACAACAGGCGAGGACAAGCGGCTGCGGGGCAGGGCACCTAGCGAACAGCTGCACAGCAATGCTGGCTGTACAGGGACGCTGAGATGCAGCCACTTCTGGGGCGGGGCAGCTGGGGAACAGCCGCACAACGCCAAACAGGGACGGTTCACCTGGCACAGAGATGCAGCCACCTTGGGGCGGGGGGCAGCTGTAAGGACTGGGGGGCTCGGTAGGGGGCACTCTCCCCTGGCAATCAGGGCTGATCCTAGTGCCCAGGGCATCACTAGGGGGCGCTGTGCTGCAGGGAGCGGGATGGGATCAGCAGGGGGCTCTCTCCCCTGGCAGCCAGGGCTGGCCCCAGTGCGGCGCTGTGCTGCAGGGAGCAGGGATCAGTAGGGGGCGCTCTCCCCTGGCAGCCAGGGCTGGCCGCGCTGTGGTGTCTCTCAGCCGCATGTGTTATTGTTGAGTTTTTATATTGCATTAGCGCCTTAAAGCTACAACACGGCGGGGCCCCGTGGTGCCGGGCGCTGCCCAGACCCACAGCAGGAGCCGGTCCCTGCCCCGAAGGGCTCACAGTCTAACCGGACAAAGGCAGGAACATTCTCCCCCTTTCACAGCTGGGGAAACTGAGGCTCAGAGAGACCCAGGACTTGCGCCAGGGGCCACAGGGAGTCTATGGCAGAGCCAGAGATAGAACCCAGGAGTCCTTACTCCCAGCCCCTCCTCTAACCACTAGACCCCACTCCCCTCCCAGAGCCAGGGAGAGAACCCAGGAGTCCGGATCACCCAGCCCAGCACCCTAAGCACAGCTCAGTTACGGTCTCGATTTCCCAGCAACAGGAAGGCCAGTAAATGAGGGAAACCTGCTTAGGAGAGGGAAATGACAGGGATTGTTTCGTGCTTCCCTGACGCAGGAGAAATTGTCCACCCCCCAAGGAGCCCAGCCAGCCAGGGTCTGCGCTCGGGAAGTGACTGGATGCTGCATGCCAGCCATTCCCCCTTTGAGGACAGAACCCAGGAGTCCTGGCTCCCAGCCCCACCTGTATTCCACCTCACCTCCCAGAACAAAGACTAGAACCCAGGAGTCCTGGCTCCCCGCTCACCTGTTCTAACCCACTAGACCCCCCTCCCCTGCCCTGCCCGAGCTGGGGATAGAACCCAGGAGTCCTGGCTCCCGCTGCTCTAACCCACTAACCTCACATGGTGGGAGGGGAGTGCACACCTGCTCTGACGGTTGGCAGCAGGGCACCCAGCCAGCTGAGTTGTTTGGATTTAATGGCTGGAAATCATTGCTGGGGGTGTCCACGGATCACCGCACACTAACTCAGACTTCAGGCGGTTGACAGGGAGGGATCCACCCCCTCTGGCACTTCAAAACTCATTGCAAGCCCCGGGGTTATGGGGGGGGGGCACCGGCACAGCTGGGGGGGCCACACAGGTCGGGAGGGAGGGGCACTGGCAGAGCTGAGAGCGGACGGGGTGGATTCTGGCCCAGATCGGCCCATGGGCCCAGCCCGGTGTCCCGTCTTCTGGAGACAGAAGAGGTTAGATCCATCTCGTTCCATGGGCCCAGTCCGGCCGGACGTCCCCACAGCACGCCCGCCGAAAGCCGGGGCTGCACCGCGCCAGGTCGCGCTGATGCCCCCGAGACTAGGTGGCCAGGTGTTGGCGGTTCTCCGGCCGCCTTCCGGCAGGGAGCGAGACACTTCGCAGCCCTGCTTCGGAAACCTTGACTCATTACCCAGGGCGGGGCAGCCGGACGTGGGCACACGACGACCAGACGGAGCCGGTCTTGTGAGCCCTCTGTTCTTGGCAAAAATCACAGGTAAATGGCACCTGAGCTCAACTCCCGGCAGCACAGCGCCCCCTAGTGCCACCCTGGGGCATTGGGGCCAGCCCTGAC
>NW_020664774.1:522105-536008 GCF_002925995.2 Terrapene triunguis
TGACAGCTGCCGCCCCGCCCTCCGCCGGCGGGTCCTAGCGCCCGCCCAGCAGCCGCCGGACGCCTGGGTTCTCTCCCCAGCCCTGGGAGAGGAGGGGGGTATGGAGCGGGGGCGGTTGGGAGCCAGGACTCCTCGGTTCTCTCCCCAGCTGGGGAGGAGGGGGCATGGGGGGGGGGGGCTGGGAGCCAGGACTCCTGGGTTCTAATGGGTAAAGCAAGGCATGGGGCGGGAGCCAGGACTCCTGGGTTCTAATGGGTAAAGCAAGGCATGGGGCAGGAGCCAGGACTCCTGGGTTCTCTCCCCGACTCTGGGAGGGGAATGGGGTCTAGTGGGTTAGAGCAGGGGGGGCTGGGAGCCAGGACTCCTGGGTTCTCTCCCCAGCTCTGGGAGAGGAGTGGGGTCTAGTGGGTAAAGCAAGGCGGGGAGCCAGGACTCCTGGGTTCTATTCCCCTTTCTCCCTGGATTCTGTAGGTGCTCGCTGGGCGGCCCCAGCATCTCCCACCTCGAAGCGATTTCAGTCCGGGGGCGGGCAGCAAGAACCTAGAACCTGCTCCCCCATCCTCACCCCCCAGGGCACCCCACCGAGCCGACACCCCCTAGTGGGGCAGGGCCCCTGTGTCCCAGACCCCACTCCCTCAGCCCACCCCCTGGAGGGGAAAGATCTCATGCCCCATGTTTCTAGTCTCTGGGTTCATGTGGGGTGCACAGGCTGGGGGGAGGAACCCCACGTGCAGGGGCAACTGGACCCATTCAAGTTCCAGACTGGGGTCGCCTGTCGTCCGCCCCCACTACCTCTTTCAGCCCCGTGACTGACAGGTCCTTTTTCCGCTATGCAGAACCACTTCTCTATTCCCAGCACCTCACCGGATCTGGGGCGGGGCTGCGGCCCCCCCTTCCCCCACCTGCCCGAGGGGTTCTTCGAAATGCACCGAGCGCCCCCTTGTGGCCAATGGGCAGCAGCCCAGCTGTGTCACCTACTGGGTTTAAAATAAAATCGCAGCGGTGAGGGGAGCTGAGTGGGGTTAAGTGTAGGGAGGAAGAACCCAGGAGTCCTGGCTCCCAGCCCCTCCCTGCTCTAACCCGCTAGACCCCATTCCCCTCCCAGTGCAGGGAAAAGGCGGCGATTCGTTGGTGGCTGTACCCATTCCAGCAGGGATCCCCCCGCTCGATGCCCCCCAGCTCCAGCCCCACAGGGACTCCGTGCCAGCACAGGGCAGAGACGGCTAGATTCTTACCCCACCGGCCTGCGCTGCTCCCCAGCAGGAGGTGACGCAAGGAGCCGGTAACCAGACCCCGGGGTTCCTCTTTCACACCCTCAGACACTTTCACTTGCAAACCTCTGGGCTCGCCCGCCAGCCCCGGTGCCAGTCTGCCACCAGCAGGGCGTGGGCGGGTATCGGGGTGAGCTCTTGTGCCAGCTCAGAGCCAGCGCCCTCTAGGGGGAAAAGGGCCCTGGCCCTTTCCCCACCCCCCAGACCCAGCCAGTCCCCCTTCCTGGGGCTGGATTGGAGCTGGTGCCCCCTCGAGGGGAAAGTCCCCATGTCCCATTCCTGCCCCCCTGAGCAAGCCAGTCTCCTGGCCTGGGGCTGGATCGAGGCCAGTGCCCCCTAGAGCAGGGGTGGGCAAACTATGGGCAGCACGGTAAGGGGGCACAGAGTGGGGGGCTTGGATAGAGGGCAGGGGAGTTCAGGGTGGTGGTCAGGGGGCAGGGGTGTGGATAGGGGTGGGGGCAGGGGTCCCAGGGGGCCAGTCAGGAAGGAGGGGGGTTGGATGGGGTGGCGGGGGTTCCGGGGGCAGTCAGGGGACAGGGAGAAGGGGTGGTTGTATGGGGCAGGGGTCCCAGGGGAGCCCCCCCATCAGGAGTGAGAGGAGTTTAATGGGGCAGCGGGAGGCCAGGGGACAGGGAGGTGTGGATGGGGCAGGAGTCCCGGAGGAGGGGGAGGGCAGATAGGCGGTGGGGGCCCCCTCCCCTAACCGGCCCGCCATACAATTTCTGAAACCCGATGCAGCCCTCAGGCCAAAAAGTTTGCTCACCCCTGCCCTAGAGGGTAAAGGCCCCATGTCCCACTCCCCACCCCTGAGCCAGCCAATCCTGGGTCGAGATTGGAAAAACAGCCAATCACACACACACACACACACTCTCTCTCTCTCTCTCTCACACACACACACAGATGTCACGGGCAAGAGAGATACACACGAAAACCTGAGACCCACAACCAGGCTAAGAACAAATATAAATAACCCCCATTTGGGTGTCTGTATTTTTTTTTTTTTTTTTTTATTTTTTTTACAATAAAAGTTTAATGACATTTATAAAAATGTGCTTGTCTGGCACCAAGTATTGAATCCACAACGTATTAACATATGTACAGTAGGAAACCGAGGACAGCAAATTAAAGAGAGAGCGGAGGGAGATCGCTCGTACTTTGGTGAAGAAGGGGTAGGGGAATGTGTCTGTTTTCTTCACTCTCTGAGCCGTTCAGCTCCCCCCAGCTCGAGAGATCTTTGACAACACACACGGAGAGAGGGGGAACTTTTGGAGGGTGTTTTTTGACCTACCCTAGAGCTCTGGGAGTCGGTTCTGAGTGGGGTTTTGTCTGATAGCGAGGTAGGGGGTGATCTTTTCTCCCATCTGAGTTTCTGATCTGGTTTCTCTCGGCTCAGACGCTTGGACAGAGATAATTGGAAACTGCTTTGCGTCCATGTCTAGTTCTGGCTACTTTCTGTGCCCCCACCTGGAGCAGGATTCCTTCTTTGGGGTTTCTTTCCAAGAAAGCGACGGTTCAGCTGAGACGGGAGAAGAGAGCTCCCAAAGCCTCCCATACCCAAGAGATCCAAACCCTCAAAGGCAGAAGGGAAGGAAATCTCAGACGACAGGCGTCTGTTTAAGAGACCTACTTAATGCGATTGCTGAACGTAAGGTTGGTGAGTTCCAACGGAAACGGACGAGGTCTGAGACACGTCGGGATGCAGACAAGACACAGGCCTGTTTGACTCTTAAATCAAAGTCCGTCCGATGGGCTGGCATCGCTTTCCATTCATGGGGGGTGGCTGGGCAGTTAAGAGGGGAAGAGTTCGTGGCTTTGGAATTAAATCAAGAAGAGGTGTTGACTAAACAAAAAGAAAAAAAATCAGTTGGTGGGGTCAGATGACAGGGTGATTCACGCCTGGCAGAGATCTGAATGGGCAGCTACCACGACAGATATTCCCCATAGTAGATGGGCTTTGAAATTGATTTTCTCCCTCCTGGATGAGCTGTTGAGCAAAAGGTGAAGCTGTGATTTTTCAAAAGCCGACTCCTCAGTGCCAGGTTGTCTTTCCAACCAGGGCCATTTAGAAACCCGACTCCCATTTATCACTGAAGCTCAATCTCGTGGTCTGTTTTGGAGAGATGCAGGGATCGCCGAGATCCAACGAGAAACAGGAGCTGTGGCCCACACCCACCGAAGTCAACGGAGTTAGACATCTATATACCGTCGAGGATCTGGACCTGTGCGTCTCTAAGTGACCACGGGAGCTTTGAAAAGCTTGAGAGACTAGCCTAAAAGCCTTGGCTAATATGCATATTCCAGAGCAAGGGCCTGAAATCTTGCTTTCTGAGCTGACAGGAGGTCCCCATTCTCCCCACACCTGTGCGGAGCCGGAGTGGCAAAAACATTTGATCCGACACCAAAAGCTAGAAGCGAGCCCAGAGATTAAAAACAATGCTGAGAAAATGAGGCAAGTTACAAACCCATTGCAGACAGAAACGGTTAAAAAAAACCAAACAAGGGGCTGGTGGGTTTAAAAATCGGTAAACCAGCTTCAAATTGGGGGAGTTCTGAGTTGTTAGGCACATGTTAAATGCCCCGTATCGCAGGCGCTACAGAGACTGCTTCCTAGCTTAGAGCCCGCTCGAAAGAGGGGACACAGAGACATGAGTTTCATTGGCGCTTGAGTGTAACGTTTTAAAAACAAGCCTTTCCTTCTAGTCTCCTACACGCCCAAGAGGGAAAATTGATGTCCAAGATGATCTCATTGGGAGGAAAAGTTGTGCACTGTATTAAAGTTGAATTAAATAATACACAGAGGAAACTGCCAGTTTCAGTGGGTTAAGAGGTTCGAGTCTATAGCCCATGGCTGGTGTATTTCTATCTAGCGAGTTGCAGGGGGGACGGCAGGTTTAGATGTCTTCACCGTGCACGGGGCGGAGTTTGGACAAGAGACACACTCAGTTACGATTCAGCGAGAAATAAATTGGTCACAAATGTCACTCTACAGGAAGGGGCAGATTCTGCTCCAGGAGTAAATCCAGAGTGAATCTGTTGATGCCAGTGTGATTCTGCAATCGATTCCACTGATTCCAACAAAAGTTGGTTACACCTGAGGAAATCTGGAGTGACTTTAATGGAGTCTCTCCAGGTTCAGACTGGTGTAACTGGGATCCGAATTTGGCCATAGCCCTGCAGAACTCAGTGGAGTCACTCTGGATTTACTCCAAGATTCTCCCACTGCCCATCTCAGATGAACCGTTACCCAGTTCAATTTCATTTGCTAAAAACTCTCCGGGGGACAGACAGCCGCTGACAGCTGTGTTTTCCCAGCATGGTGACATGATGGCAGAGGCAAAGCAGTTTCCAATCAAAGCCAGAAAGGTTTCCAACAGCCAAGGTTCAGCGGTTCAATCTCATGAGATGTTGAGGCCTTCTTCTGACGGTCACCAGGAGAAAGATTTGAGCTCAAGACAAAAAGCTTTTGAAGCAGACTTGAGGAAAGAACAACCTTGATTCTTCAGACACTGCTATTTCTGGGGTGCCCACACGGACACCTGAAAGGGGCCTGACTTTCAGGAAATGGTGACTATCTGCCCCCGGAAGCCAGATATTTGTGTGGAATCTCGAGCTAGCCACCCCAAAAATCACTAGCCATTTTGGAAAAGCGGATACTTGGCTGGCAAAGGAGAACAGCGCTAAGGGTGACAATTTAGTTGTCGATCTCAGCTCTGGCTTTACACCTCGGAGTCCCGTATAGGAAGGGCAATGTATTGGCATCTAGATCGGCCCTGTGGATGAGAGAAGAGAATTTGCGGATGGATACATGGATAATCTGAGGTGAACGCAAAACTAAACGAGAAGAGAATTTGGGGATGGAAGTGTAGGTGTGGATAATCCAAACCTCGAAAAGGCAGATGCAACAACAAACAAGATTTGGTGATTTACGCTTTAGCACAGAACAGCCCAAAGCTCAGAAACAGGGACAGGAATTTAACTGCCTTCCCAAACAAAATCCCATCAAAACACAGTTGAAGGCAAATCAACATCTCATAGATTGGACCCCAGACAGTCCAGCCACCTTGACAAAATCCACCGGGGAGGAGCGTTCATCTTTTGAAAACAAAGCCACCATCCCAACCAGCGTCAGGTTGAGACTCACGAACACCACCACAAAAGTTGGGGCAAGATTGGCACCATATCCACAAGCCAGATTTCCTGTTTTCCCGTCTTTCAGAACCGACTCCCGTTAAAAAAAGCAACTCAACAAACTATATTTTCTCCAGTGCCCATCCATAAAGGGCTTTCTGTTTTCACCCCAGGGATAATAAAGCAAACTTCGCATCGAAGGAAATTAAATTGGGGCGAGGGGAAAAAAAGATAGCTGTTATTTACAACCATTTTTTTCTTTTTTAGTCGGAAGAGGGGAAAAAATAATAAAAAGAATATTTACATACCAATAACTTTTGTGTGTTTCTACAAGAAACAGCCAGTCCATCTGGAATATATACACAACTTTCTTCTCCTAAAGAAAAATTAACAGGGGGTCTTGATTCCGGTCTCGGCTTACACTGGAAATACGTTCTGCCCGAGCGACACCAGGGTGAGCGAGAGGAGAATCCAGCCCCTTTATTATTATCTATTTGTGTTTTTATTTTAATTTTTAATATGTCGGGGGGGAGGGAGGGGCACACACTGATTGGCAGCAGGATACGGAGATGAAGTGATCTGATTGGTTCTGTTATATTTGAGAGGGGACTGGGTATTGTTTTGTTTTGTCCAGAGGGAAAGATTTCTCCACAGAAATATCAGGGCATTAATGCTAAAGGGGTGCGGGACTTTGCGAGGCACTGTAAGCAAAGGGTGGAGGCTGTGTTCATAGTGGAGTGAATCAGGCGTGGCACCTGTTACAAAACTGATGAGAGGGGGAACAGAACAGTAAAAACCCGACCATGCTAAACAGATCCTCCCCCGCCGTAGAGGGCGCTCGGGAACTACCTGGTGCGGGTGGGAAGAGCAGCAGGGACAACAGATGGAGGGACAGGAAGAGTCTGCTTCAGGCTCTAATGCTTTGGACTCCGACTCCTTGGGTGATTAGATACATTACTGGGGCTTTCAGCTGCTTGCGTACTATGGTCACGCCAATGGCAAGACCATGGCATTTCCCACCATGCTCAGCTCCCTTCCCCTGAGAACTGGGTGGCGACAGGTGTCCATCAAGCAGGAGGACAGGGGAGAAGGGAGGGGTCCTGCAGGCAAGGACCCGAATTCCTCTTCAGAGGCAGGGAATATAAATGCAAAGCAAAACTCCCAACTGTGATGGAAAGAGGGTAGCTCCGCTCCCAGCATGCACTCTGCTCCGCTGCCCCCAAAGCATCCTGGGGATTTGGGTCAAGCGCCCCTGGTCCTAAGCAGAACTGCATGCTGGGAGTCATGGGCAGGGAAGGAACGAGTCTTGCCTGGGCAAAGCTGCTTCCAACTCAGCTCATGCCGAAACGTTGTGAACGCTGGCTCTGGAGCCAATCTGCAAGGGGGCAGGGTCACTAAAGGCAACCTGAATCCGGACCTGGCTTCCCCGGGAGGAGGGCGGATCCTGGCAGAGAACCGACTGGCCGCGGGCCCCATTACCAGGCCACGTGGAGCTCTTAAGGCGCCGGAGGATGGGGCAGGGAACACAATAAATACGGCTCTCAGTTCAGGGTGCCGCGGCAGTTCTCTGTGCCGCACAGGCAGGGAATCTTGTTCTCCTCGATGGGGAACTTGTAGTCGTAGGTGATCTCCTCGTTGATGCTGATGGGCTGCTTGGAATAGATGACGATCTTCTTCTGAGCCTCTATGGTGATCACTTTGGCGTAGCAGTTGGGCTGAGGGATACAGGGAGTGGGGTGAGCAACAGCCACGTTATCCACCCCCCCAACCCCCCCCAGTTGGATGGGCCCTCCTGGGGGGATATGGAGAGCCCACCAGCAGTGCCCTCGAGCCCTGCTCTCATAAGTACACAAGCTACGGAGGGGAGGGACCCAGGAGATTGGGGATCAATCCTGGCTCTGCCACTAACTCCCTGCGTGAACACGGAGTCGCTGGGCCGTGGCTTCCCCAGCTGTAAAGCGGGGCCATATAAGCTGGGTGGCCCAGACTGACAGACCACGCTTGGAGACGAGCGAGGGAGTGGAGGGACGAACAGAGAAGGACAAAGCTTTGACGGAGGGAGGGACGGACGGACACAGAGCTGGGAGGGAGGGACGGGTGGAAGCAGACAGAGCCTGGGTGGATGGATGAACAGATCCATGGACAGAGGAGCCCGGCCCAGTGGCTCCGACCCCTACCCAGGGCGCTGTGTACACAGACTTTCATGAAGCCACCTGATCCGGGCCTGGCTGTAGAGGGAGGGGATAAGGAACAGCCTATAGCAGAGATGCCCTCACCCCAACTCAACAGGCCCAGAGGCCCCTCCCTGAGCCCACAGGCGCCCCCCCGGTGAGAAGTCAGCAGCTCAGTCCCCCTCCCTGAGCCCACGGGCGCCTCCCCACCAGGCGAGAAGCCAGCAGCCCCGCCCCCTCACCGTGCAGCAGTGGTTGATGAAGCGGGCCAGGTTGCCGCACTTGGTGGCGTCGATGATGGTGTCGTGGTCGACGCGGAACAGGTAGCTGCTGCCGATGCCCTCCTGCACGTAGCGCTTCTCCCGCATGTCGGCCACCACCTGCGGGCAGGGGGAGAGCGGTGAAGACACCGAGAGCCTGGGCCATGCACTGCCCCATGGGAACAGCTGCACCCCAACGGCTCGCCTGGCACTGAATTGCAGCCAACTCTGGGGAGGGGCAGCTGGAGAACAGCCGCACAGTGACACTGCACACAGATGGCTCACCCAGTGCTGAGATGCAACCACTGTGGGGTAGGGCAACTGGGGGACTGACCCTTGTCCATTTCTCACACACACACACACACACACACACACACACACACACACACACACACAGAGCCTGGCACCAATAGGGCAGTGCCACTGCCGCACCCCCAGACTCACCTGCCGGATGTTCTGCCCCACATACTCAATCACCATCTCATCGGCAGCGATCGGCTCCATGGCGAACAGGCCCCACTCGTGGATACGGCTCCGGCCAAACCGCAGCTTCTTTTTACGGAACTGGAGTGAGGAGGGACAGGAGGGTTACAGTACTGGTGTGACCGGGACACACTGGTCTTAGGGGGCGGTCGTGTCCCTGCACCGAGCTCCTGCCCCGCACCCTGCAGCACAGCGCCCCCTAGTGCATTGGGGTCAGTGCCTCCCAGGACATTGTGTGCCCCTCTGTAGCCAGGGAAGCCGGTCCTGCCCCACCGAGGAGCTGCAGCGCTGAGCACGTACCTTGAGCTGATTGAGCTTCAGCAAGTCGCTGTCCAGGATGGCGGAGGAGCCGATGGCGCTGAGCAGGCGCCGCTGCTCCGACCTCCGCTCCGAAAGGATGCGGTTGGTGCCCTGGGAGACGGCGGGAGAGGTGGTTAGAGCATCTGTACCCCCAAAAGGGATCACATCACCAACCACTGAAATGCCCTCACCCACTCTCCATGTCTGCAAGGGGGACAGGCGGTTGGGGATGATTCAGCCCTGGGTGGGGACAGGCAAGATGGGCCTGGCTGGGGCAGCTCCACCTCTGCCAGGTGACAATCCTGCCCCCCAGACAGACTGGCCCAGCTGGGGCGTCTCCATCTCCGCCAGGGGAACAGGCTGTTGGGGATGACCTGCCCTGGGTGGGGACAGGGAGATGGTCCCAACTGGGGCGTCTCCATTTCTGCCAGGGAAACAGGCAGTCAGAGACAATCCTGCCTCAAGTGGGGATGGTGAGATGGGCCCCCTGGGGCATCTCCATCTCTGCCAGGGACGCTCCTGATACCTGGGTGTCCATCACCTCCAGCTCCTGTGCCGTCACAGGACACACGTCGAGATATTTGTCCTTCTCCTTTTTGCTGATGGGGTAGTAGCCTTCGCTGCGGGCACAGCCAGTCTGGTGCTCCCGCAGGTCCGACGACTTCCGCTTCCGCTTGGGGTTGGCGATGTTGGTGAGTGGGGGCAGGGGTTAAGGAAAAGGACGGCTGGGAGAGACCAACGTGCCCAGACCCCTCATCCCCTCCAGGGGACAGGATCCATGAGCCTTTCAGCCTCTCTAGGGCTGGCAGCCAGGGGGCACACTTGCATCAGGCTGTGCCAACAGGGGCAGACAGGGATGCCCACCGCTCAGGCCACGGGGTACAGATCCCACACTCTCATGTTCTATAGGATACTAGCCATCCAGCTGACTACTAAACCTCTGGGGCCTTATGGGAGCCAGCGCCCCCTAGAGGGTAAAGGTCCTGTGTCCCATTTCTCACTCCCTGAGCCAGCAGGTCCCTCACCTGGGGCCAGATTGGAGCCAATGCTCCCTAGACAGGAAAGGCCCCCTCTCACCTTCCCCACCTCTGAACTAGCCAGCCCCGTCCTGGACGGGATGGGAGCCAGCAACCCCTAGAGGGGAAAGGTCCCATGTCCTGTTGCCAGCCCCCCGGCCCGCCCTGGGGTGGGATGGGAGCCAACACCCCCCAGAGGCTCCACAGTAAGGATATTGGTGTGGTGCACCCAGTGGGTGTCGTTGAGCCAGTCGGTGCTGTTGTCCTCCTGCAGCAGGCGCTCGTAGGTGAGTTTCAGGTAGTGCATGTCCTCCACGTCCAGGCCCGAGTTCCAGATGTCGTAGAGGATGGTCATCTGCTCGAACTCGCTGCGGGTCTCAAAGGAGGGGAGGGGCTGGGGCCAGGGCTTGTGCGAGTGGGAGCGCAGCGTCCGCCGGCGCGTCTCACCGGCATCAGCGTCCTCGCTCTCCTCCTCCTCCTCTTCGCTCTCCGAGGGGCAGGGTTCCGAGGCCGGGGAGTCCGGTGCTTCCTCTGCGTCTCGGTGTCGCTTCCTCCTGGCCCGCTCCTCCCCAGCCAGTGCCAGAAGGGCGCCCACCTCTGGCTCAGCCTTGGCCTCGCTGGCCTCCGCCACCACCTCCTCCGGTGCCTCCAGCACCTCCCCGACGTGCCCGCCAAAGAGATCCACCCGCAGCAGCTCAGCTGGGCCCGGGGCCTCCTCCTCGGCCTTGGCTGCTCTCCGGGGAGCTGGCGGTGCCGCTTTCACAGCCATGGCGTAGTTGTGCTCCAGGAGGATGCTGTTGTCTCGGGGTGCAGGCAGGGCACGGGGGGGCGACTGCTCCTCCGCCTCATCTGATGTCTCTGTGCCCTCCGAATCCTCGGCCTCCTCTTTGGCGCGGCCAATGGGCATCTTCAGGGCGATGTCTGCCAGCACGGCTAGGTCCACGCCACCCGCCTCGGGCTGGTTGGCCAGCTCCAGGAGGGACGAGGCGCCCAGCTGCTCCCGTAGCCGCAGCCGCTCGGCCTCCCCGCTGGCTAGGGGGCGTGGGGGCTCTGAGGAGCGGGAACGGGAGCGACGGCGTCCGCTGCCGGCGCTCGGTTCCTCAGCCCAGCACTTCACCAGCGAGGCATGGTCGGCCGGCAGGTTGCTGATGGTTCTTTGGCTGGCTTTGGGGGGCTCCCGCTTACGCCCCCCACTGAAGGGAGGCTTGGGGGCAGGGGGCGGCGTGGCAGGGCGGGGGGTGTCCTGCGCTAAGGGCACTTGGGGCATCGGCGAGGCGGGTTCCACAGGCACTACTGCAGGAGGCGCTAGCTCCTCGGCAGGGGGTGGGGGCAGGGGAGGAAGGGGAAGAGGGGACGGGGCTGCTTCGGCCACCTTCTCTGCCCCCGCCTTGGCCACCTCCTCCTCGCTGGGGGCTGAGAAGGAGACTGTTTTCCGGCGCTTCTTGGGGGGTGGCAGGAGGGGGATGGGCGAGGAGGGGCGGGGAGCCAGCTCAGCCTCACGCTCCTCTGGGGGGGCGGCTTTCTGCTCCGCTGCGGGCTCTGTGAGGAGGGAGATCACAGGGGGTTAGAGACCCCCCAACCACACACCGAGATGGAACCCAAGGCCCCTCACTGCCTCCTGGCCTGGCCCCTATTGCGCCCCTCTTCAGTGTCTCCCACCACAGGCCTCAGCCAGAAGAGCCTTTGTCAGCTCAACCCCCTCCCGACATGGTCCCCATCCTGCCGTCCTTGGGCCCCGACACATGGCACGATATCCCCGATCTCCAACAACGTACTTTCACCCTCCGCTCCTGCTAGACGGGTCATCTCCATCTCTGCCAGGGAGCAGACGGTTGGGGATGACCCTGCCCCGGGTGGGAACGGGCGAGATGGGCCCAGATGGGGCATCTCCATCTCTGCCAGGGAGCAGACGGTTGGGGATGACCCTGCCCCGGGTGGGAACGGGCGAGATGGGCCCAGATGGGGCATCTCCATCTCTGCCAGGGAGCAGACAGTTGGGGACGATCCTGCCCTTCCTGAGGTGATGGACATAATTGGCTACGTACCTAGCGCAGCCTCTTTGACCTTCTCCAGTTCCGTGCCCACCAAGGACTCTGCTTTGCTCTCCTTCCCTGCTGGCTCCACAGGGCAGCTGTCCATGGTGGACTCATCCATGGTGTCCTCAGCTGTCCCCTCCACGCTCTCAGCTTCGTCCGAGGAGGAGGAGGAAGAGGACGAGCTGCTCTCAGAGTCCGAAGCACTGTCGCTGTCCTCGTCCGATTCCTCGTAGAGGGAGTATATAGAGGAGTCCTCGCTCTCTGCTGCTTCTAGTCAAAGCAAAGGGCAGCTCAGTCCCCACTGTATAGCAATCGTTTGTTGAGATGCAGCCACCTCTGGGGCAGGGCAGCTGGAAACAGCCGCACAGTGACACTGCACAGGGATGGCTTGCTTGGCACTGTGACGCAGCCAGCTCTGGGGTGGGGCAGCTGAGGAACAGTGATACCACCTGGGAACGGCTCGCCCAGTGCTGAGGGGCAGCTGGGTAACAGCCCCACACAAATATTCAATCTTTCGGGGGGAAGCGATGGAGAGTCCTGCGTTGGGCTGGATGCACAGAGGGGCGGAGGGAGCCAGAGCACAGTAAGGGGATCTGGCCAGAACACCGGGGTTCATGCTCTGACTCTTGATGAAGGGGAGCCAGGACTTGTGATAACTATCGAACGTCAGAGGCCTGGTTTCTGCCTCACCCGCCGCTCTTTATGTGCTGGTAATACTGGGCACCGGGGCCAGTCCTGACTGCCAGTGGAGAGCGCCCCCTGCTGAGCCCTGCCCAGCTCCCTGCAGCACAGCGCCCCCTAGTGCCACACTGAGCCAGCCCTGACTGCCAGCGGAGTGTGTCCCTGCTGAGCCCCCACCGTGCTCCCTGCAGCACAGCGCCCCCTAGTGGCAACAATGGGAAACATCCCAGTTCTTTTACCTTCTGATTCCTCTTCCTTGTCGCTGTGTGCTGCATCCTCCTCTTCCTCCTGCTCGTCCTCTTCCTCCTCCTTGAAAGGATGAAATAGGGTACATGGAGAGAGCTCTTGGGGCTCTCAAAAGGCTGAGAGAATCTTTTACCTTTGTGGGCTCTCCCTGATCCCCAGGCAAACAACCCTCAACTTACCTGGGAGATGGAGTCCCCAAATGGGGAGGGGAAACTGAGGCAGGCAGACAGGGAAGGGATTGCATGCACAGAAGATGGGCCCTGACACGGTGTCTCCACCTCTGCCGGGGAACAGACTGCTGGAAATGGGCTAGAAGTGGTGGCTGCTCTCACCTTCTCCGAGGACGACTCTTCAGATGTCTCTTCCCCTTCGCTGTCCAGGCAGAAGAGCTTCCGGCGCTTGCCCGGCCCCTTGATCCACTCTTCATCCCGCTTGGATCCCTTTGGTCCTTGAGCAGCCTCCTTGTCTGCGAGGGGCAAGGGCAGGGATTTAAAGGGAACATTTGCAGGGAGATGAACCCAGGAGTCCTGGCTGCCAACCAGCCTGCGCCCCCACTCCCCCTGCTATTTCTCCAATCCACTAGAGCCCACTCCCCTCCCAGAGCTGGGGAGAGATCCCAGTAGTCCTTGACTACTGTAACCCACCAGACCACTCTCCTCCCAGCGCCAGGGACAGAACCCAGGAGTCCTGGCTCCCAGCCCCCACTACTCTAACCCACCAGCCCCCACTCCTGTCCCAGTGCTAGGGATAGAACCCAACTGTCCTGGCTCAAAGTCCCCTCTGCTCTAACCCACCAGACCCCACTCCTGTCCCAGAGCCGGGGACAGAACCCAGGAGTCCTGGTTCCCAGCCTCCCTGCTCTCACCCACTAAACTGCCACTCCCCTCCCAGGGCCGGGATTGAACTCCCAGCCCCACTGACACCGCTCGTAAGAGACTGCTCACCATCCTCCTCCTCCTCTGCGGGAGTGGAAGGCCGGGGTCGCGTCTCTTCACTGCTCTCCGAGATCTCAGAAGGCTCTTTCCTTTTCACCTGCAAAGAGCACAGTGGCTGCCAGGGACAGGAGCAGCTTGGGGAGTTGACAGGCTAAGAGCAGTGCCCTCTAGAGGGGAAAGGCCCCATATCCATTCCCCGCCCCCCTGAGCCAGCCAGTCCCCTGCCCTGGGACTAGATGAGAGCCAGAGTCCCCCAAAGGGGAAAGGCCCCATGTTCATTCCCCGCCCCACTGAGCCAGCCAGTCCCCTGCCCTGGGACTGGATGAGAGCCAGAGTCCCCCAAAGGGGAAAGGCCCCATGTCCATTCCCCACCCCC
>NW_020664774.1:536018-557450 GCF_002925995.2 Terrapene triunguis
CCAGCAACCCCCAAATGGGAAAGGCCCGATGTCCATTCCCAGGCAGTTCAGGTGCATTTACCTTGAAGGACGGGAGCCTGAGTGCCCCACGGAGGCCGGTTCCGAAGCTGAAGCCCTCGAGGCTCACGGTGCCGCCGCTCTTGGCCCAGTCGACCAAGGACAGCAGGGCCGGATCTTTGAGTTTGGTTTTCTCCTTCTCCTCCTCCTTGGCCTGTTGCTTGGCTGCGTTCTGGAAGGGCTGAAGGGAGGACACCCTATTAGTAACTCTGCCAAGAGCCACCACAAGGCCCCATGCCGGGGGGGGGGGGGGGGGCTGAGTTCTGCCTTGGGAACGGCACAGGCTGGGGGAGCACACATTGAACCCAGGAGTCCTGGCTCCCAGACCCCCATGCTCTAACCCACTAGACCCCACTTCCTTCCCAGAACTGGGGAGAGAACCCAGGAGTCCTGACTCCCAACTCTGACTCCCGGCTCTAACCCACCAGACCCCACTGCCCTCCCAAGGGTGGAATAGAATCCAGGCATGTCCTGACTTCCAGCCCCCACTCCGACAAATGGAACCCACCCCCATTTTCGACAGGGCCTGAGTCAGGAACAGTGCCAAGCACTGGCTTGACGCAATGAGGGGTGGGGACATGCCCACAGCGTCTGGACATGGGGAAGTGGGGGGGAGCTAAAAGGGCTGGAGGGGCCCATGGCTGCAGGGTTGGAGGGGCACACTCCTCCAACACCAGCAGGCTGGCGGTAGGGTGAGGGGGGACGGTCACTGCTCTGATTCCCAGAGGGTTGGTGGGGAGGGGCAGATACCGGGGCTGGAGGTTGGGGGTGCCCACTGCTCCAATTCACAAGGGGTTGGAGGCTGGGGAGGCCCCACAGCTCCGACAGCGGGAAGCTTCCACGCTCTCACCTTGGCCTTCTGCTCCTTGCGCTCCCACCACTTGTCGAAGGTGCTGAAGGCCACATTCTCCACCATCTTGCGGTTGAGGTCACGCTGCATGATGCTCTTCATCTCCTGCGTTAGGGTGGCCAGGACACTGTCCACAGTGGAGGCATGTGGGTCGCAGGGCGCCTCCTCCTGGTAGCCCCACGTCGCTGCCCGGTAGTCCAGCAGCCGCTGCGGTTGTGAGGGGGGCAGCGGAGGCGGGGGCTGCTCCGAGCCAGGTGGTGGCTCCTCGGTGCTGGCCGGCTGCTGCAGGAAAAGCTGGTCTCTCGAGAAGTGGCGGCTGTCCTGATCCAGCAGGTAGTGCCCGTAGAGTGGGTGGCTGGCGAATGCTGCCTCCTGATGGTAGGGGAAGGGCTCTTCGTACTGCCCCTTGCCTTGGCGCAGCTGGTGCAGCCGGCTCAGCATCTGGGTCTGCATCTGGAAGGACATGGGCATCCCGCCCCACTGGTTGCCCAGCCGGTTCATCAGCTCCAGGGAGTTAACGAAGTCATAGATGTGGGGGGGAGCAGCCGCCCCGGGTCCTGTGCCTGCCGTGCCTGCCTGTGCCCCGTAGTCCGGAAGGCCCGGCGCCTGCAGGTGGTGGGGTGGCGGGGCCTGGGAGTAGTCGGCCTCGCCTGTCAGGTGGGGCAGGGACACTGACATGAGGGGCTGCAGTGGGTAGGCAGAGGGTGGCTCCGGCGGGTGGGCAAAGGCCGAGACACCCAGTGGGAGATGGCCAAGGCCTGCAGGCAACACCGGGAAGTGTGGATCAGCAGGCGCCGACCCCGTGGGCTCATCCTCCGCCTCCTCCTCCGAGATCTCCATGTCCTCTCCCGATGACTGCTGGGAGGCCTGGGGAAGGAGGCGGGGTTAGGACACGCCCCCGCTGTTCCAGTAACAGGCCCTGTCCTACCCTGACACCCCCCCTCCCCCTCCCCCAGCACTCCCATCCTCACCCCACCCTCCGATCCCACCCTTCTCTTCCCCCAGCAATCCCAACCCTTCCCCTCCCTCTCCAAACCCACATCATGCCCACAAGTCCTGGCTCCCAGCCCCCCTGCTCTAATCCACTGGATCCCACTCCCCTCCCACAACTGCTGATAGAACCCAGGAATCCTGACTCCCAGACCCACCCCCGCCCTCTAACACACTAGACCCCACCCCGCTCCCAGACCCCAGGAGCAGCATCTCACCCTGTCCTGCCCGTTGGCCTTGGGCGACTCTACCCCGGCGTCCGGAGCTGGCACCACATCCTCAAAGCTGATGGGCAGGGGTGGGGGCGGGGTGCAGGGCCCATGCGGTTCTGCCCCCTTGGCCCCCCCCTTGCCCCCTTCCTCCTCCTCTTCCTCCGTGTCTGAATTGAGGAAGGAGAACTTGGATCTTTGCTCCTTCAGCAGCATCTCAATGCGCGAGTCCAGGCTGCTGTGCTGGGCAAACGGGACGCTCTCATTGGTGGTCTCCGGCGCTGGGGAGCCCAAACGGGCCGGCGAAGCCTGGGGCGCTGGCGACTGGGCCTGATCTTCGGTGCTGGCAGCTGCGGGGCTGGGCTCTTCCTTGCTTTCCTGAGCCAGAAATTCCGTGGGGGGCAGGGAGTTGGCAGCGAAGGTCTCAGCCGTGGGCAGCAGCCGGTAATCCTGATCACAGGGGTGTGGCTCCGGGGGTAGCGGGAAGGGCTCTGGGGGGGCCGGGTAGGGAGGGTAGATAGCACTGGGGGCTGCGAAAGGCTCCCCTTGCTGGCCGAAGCTGTGGCTGTTCTGGAAGAGGGTCCCGTCCGGCGTGGCTGGAGCCACGGGGTAAGAAGCTGCCGTGGTGGAAGCGGAGGAGGAGGAGGAAGAGGAGGAGGAGGAGGAGGAAGAAGAGGAAGAGGAGGAGGAGGAGGAGGAAGAGGAGGAAGCAGGGGTGGGATCGTCACGTTGGGGCCGCTCCCGGTGCCGGGAGTGGTAACTGGAGTCCTCTCTTTGGTGGGAGCGGTGGGCGGAGGAAGAGGAGGAGTGGTGGGAGGCAGAGCGTCCCTCGGAGGAGTGGCGGCGCTGGTAGCGCCCGCCTGCCCCCTCGAACGGCTGGTTGTAGGGTGAGTAGTGGGGGTCATTGGGGCGGTAGTGCGAGGAGGAGGCGGTGGTGGTGGCAGCCGTGGCGGAAGAGGAGGAGGAGGAGGAAGAGTAGTGCCGGCGGGAGTACGACTCCGGGTAGCTGTTCTCATGCCTGCGGGACTTGTAGGAGGTCGGCTCCGGGTGATAGCTGGAGTAGCTGGGCGTGCCTTGCCTAGGAGACGGGGGAGGAAAGACACAGGCAGTGAAATCCGGGCACCGCAGGAACAGCTGTTAGACCCACCGCCGCTCAGGCTGAGCTGAGCTGAGACCACTGCTGGGTCGGGGCAGTTGGGCCACAGCCACACACAACGCCGCACAGGGCTGGCTCATCCAGCACTGACATACTGAGGCCAGCCCTGACTGCCAGGGGAGAGCAGCCCCTACTGAGGCCCCGCCCCACAGCACAGCGCCGCGCCCCCTAGCGCCGCACTGGCTGCCAGGGGAGAGCGCACCCTTCCCTACAGCACAGCGCCCCCAGCATCGCACTGGGGCCAGCCCTGACTGCCAGGGGAGAGCGGCCCCTACTGAGTCCCTGCCCTGCTCCCTGCAGCACAGTGCCCCCTAGTGCCGCATTGGGGCAGGAACTGACTGCCGGGGAAAGCGCCCAACCCGCTCCCTGCAGCAGCTCCAGCCCAGCTGCCTGGCGTGAGCGCCAATGGCGCAGGGAAGCTGTGCATTGGGTCCAGCAGAGAGTACAGAGCACATACCTGCTGGAGTAGGCCGAGTCTTGGGAATACGGCGTTCCTCCTCGGGGGGTGTGCGGGGTCCCCTGGGACGACTGGGGGGTAAACTGACCATAGAACGAGGGGGTATCCTGGCGAGCACTGGAGTATGGGGTGTCCTGAGAGCAAGGCGTCCCATTGCCAGGCGTCGAACCCACAGTGCTGCCTGAGTAGGAGGAGTCGGTGGATTGGCGCCGTCGGGACTCTGACTACAGGAGGAAGGAAGAGAAGTTTAAAGATATCTGGTACCTCTGGGGCGGGGCTGCTGGGAATCGCCATGCAGCGACACCGCATGGGGATGGCTCGCCCAGCTCTGAGATGCAGCCACCTCTGGGGCAGGGCAGCTGGGGAACAGCCCCACACAGCACTGCACAGGGATGGCTCGCCAGGCACTCAGATGCAGCCACCTCTGAGGAGGAGCATCTGAGGGACAGCTGCACAGTGCTCACCCGGCGGTGAAATGCAGCCAGCTCTGGGGCAGTGCAGCAGGATAACGGCTGCACACAATGCTGCACAGGGATGGCTTGCCTGGAGCAGAGATGCAGCCACCTCTTGGGCAGCTGGAGAACAGTTTGTAGCTCTGACAAGTCAGGCTACTTATTCCCATTCCTACACATGGATGCCGGTGCCTGAATTTGAGATGTGGAGTAAGAGCCTGGCCCCCAGCCCACCCCGCCAGCCTCCTGTACCGTCTCAGCCTGGGCCACAGGCGCTGGGAATTTCTCGCTCAGAGATTTGCCCCCAGTGGGCACAGTCTGAGGGGTGTAGGAGCCGTTGACGATCAGCTCATAGTACTTCATCCGCTGCTGTCCTGCAGGGGCAGGGAGAGAGCACATTTGAGAGAACAAGGTCAGGCTTAGTAATTCTAGTAGGCGATTCATGATTCAGCCGCTTCTGGGGCAGAGAGCAACAGCGGTACCAAATATAACCAAATGGCGCCCACCCCATTTTTCCAGACTGGTGACAGAACCGCTCAGCTAAGGTGGAAAGACCGAGTGGGATTCTTAGGAGAACAGGAAGCCAGGTGGATACAGAATCCTGGCACACCTGGGGTCATTTACGGAATGGGGATGACACACGGATGAGTGAAAGGTGGGAGCAACCAGCCATCCTTCGTCCTAGCAGCTTCCCCCGGAAGGAAGCTGGGGCTTAAGCTGGGTCACCCTGCTGGCCGTCTTATCTCCGCTGCCCCCTTGATCACTCCCTATGGCACAGTTTACTTTCCTGAAGACTGAGCTGCTTTAATCTAAAGCCTCTGGGCTCTGTATAGGGGTGTATGGGCACAAACCACCAGCCTGGGTCGTACAGGAGGCCAGACTAGATGATCCATTGGTCCCTTCTGGCCTGAAACGATGACACACTACTGGTGCAGGGGTCCGATTTGGGATTTCCCTCTGTTGTCACACAAAGAGGAGCCAGCTACCCCAGGATCCCAGCAGAGAAAACCAGCCCCAATGGGGAGATGCCAGGGGTCGGAGAGGAGAAGCACTCTCTGACCCCAAGGAGGAGGTATTTAAAATACAAGACACCTCCTGACAAGGATGCTTCCCAGGTGACTGGATGGCGACAAGATCTGCTCTAGCTGACAGGAGCTGTGGGCTGGAGGTAGGAACCCCAGGGCCTGGGTTATTCAGGAGGTCAGACCAGATGCAGGCTCTGCATTCTGAACAGCACCTAAGGGTCCCCTGCCCCTCACCCCTTCTGCGAGTGCAGCCACCCCTGCCACGTGGGGGGTCTTTGACCTAAGAGATTTCGGCCATGATTATTAGAAAGTTGTTGGCATCCTGTTGCCAGTTAAGGGCCCAGATCCCCAGCTGGGGCACTGAGGGAAGAGCACCCCCTACTGAGCCCCCGACACTGCTACACTGTCTTAGTTCCCATTGGCTTTGAAGGAGCAACAGTGATTTGCACTGGCTGGGGAACTGACCACAGGGAAAGGAATGAACCACAATGGGGAGCATGGGGCCCAAGGGGAGGGGAGGGCTCCAAGGTGGGGTTGGTACCTTTGATGTCCAGCTGGGCGTGGATGATGTTGCCCATGACCGAGGTGTTATGCAGGTTCTTGACGGTTTCCTTGGCTCCGCGGGTGCTGGTGAAAAGCACCTTGGCCAGGCCCAGGTGCTTGCGGTTCTTGGGGTTGTAGAGAATCTCGATCTCCTCGATCTCCCCGTACTTCTTGCACATCTCGGCCAGGAAGGGCTCCTTGATGTTGTCATTCAGCCGGGCGAAGGTCACCTCCTTCAGCGGGATCTGCCCGATGTAGAACTCATCCAGCTGCCACCGGGCAGAGGGGAGAGATCAGCACCCACACACTGACCCCCATCGGCCTCCAGGCAGGGGGAATGGGACCTGCGTCCTTTCCCCTCTAGAGCGTGCTGGCTCCAATCCAGCCCCAGGGTGGGGGTCTAGCTGGCTTGGGGGACAGGGAATGGGCCCCTTCCCATCTAGTGGGCATCAGCTGTGATCCAGCACCAGGGCAGGGGGACTGACTGGCTGGCTCAAGTGGTGGGGAATGGGACACGGGGCCTTTCCCCTCTAGAGAGCACTGGTTCCCATCCGGCCCGTATTGGGGACTGGCTGGCTCAGAGGGTAGGGAATGGGACACAGGGCCTTTCTCCTCTAGGGGGCACTGGCTCCAACGCAGGCCCATGTGGGGAGTATCCCATCTACCCCTCTTCACTACACAGCAGCCCCCAGTGGCCAAAAGGCTCTGGAAGTTGGCTAGATCCCAGCACACATCCAGATGGGACTGGCCAAGTTGAAGGATTAGCAGCTCATTGGGAGCCGCTGCAGTAACATCCCTGAGGCTGGCTTGGGGAGCGGCAGAGGGGAGCTTGCTGCCATGCTGGGGAGCTGGGACGCTCCAGGGAGAGCTCCGCCCTGCTTACCTTGAACTTAGGAACAGGGAGCGACAGTTCTCTGTGCTTGGACCATATCCTGCGCGGCCGGGGGTCTCGTACATCACCCACAGGAGGATATCCTGAATCCTGGGGGAGAAGGAAGAAAGGTTAGCTGGAGGTTACCTTGCAAAGGACCTCAGTGGGTGGCTGGACCAGAAAGATATGGGTGTTAGGACTCCTGGGTTCTATCCCTGGCTCTGGGAGTGGAGTGGGAGCTAGTGGTTAGAACAGGGGGCTGGCAGTCAGGACTCCTGGGTTCAGTTCCCCTGTTCTCTGGATTGCCTAGGACACAAGACAGCATTCCTGTTTGAACAAGGGCGTGCAATAATTACCCCTAGCTCTTAAGTCACACTCTCTCATAAATCTCAGAACACTTGACAAAGGAAGTCAGGCTCACCAGACCCATTTTACAGAAGGGGAAAACTGAAGCACAGTGGGAGACAGTGACTTGCCCAGGGTCAGCCAACAAGCCAGTGGCAGAGCCAGGAGTAACACTCAGGTCTCCTGAATCCCAGCCCAGTGCTCTACTCACTAGACCATGCTACCATAACATCCAATCTTCATTTTAAAATGCCAGGGATGGGGAATCTACCACAGCCCTTGTTAAATTGTTCCAACAGTGCATTCCCCTCACTGATGCCTTATTTCCAGTCTGACTCTGTCTAGCTTTCACTTCCAGCCACTGGATTGTGTTAGACCTTTGCCTGCTAGATTGCAGGGCCCATTGTCAAATGTCTGTTCCCAATGGAGACACTTACAGCAAGGCTCATGGGAATTAGATTTTTATCTGTAAATGTTGCTTTCGCTGTACGCACACAAACTGACAAAAAATATTTCCTTCAATAATAATCGAAATTTACATCTAGGCAAAGTAAGAAAAACGCTGCTTGAGAGTTTTTTTTGACATATGATGGTGACAATTTGTGTTTGAACGGTTATAAACCTTGAACTTTTTGAATGTCAACGTCTACTGTCATTAATTATTGTTCCCCCCCCACCCCCCATAACTTTACCTGTAACTGTGAAAATCTAAATGCATAAAAATCGAAAGAGCTGCTTTAAAGTAAACATTGATCTTATCCATCATAATTATACAAAAAGAAAAACTGACTTCTGCTAAGCCTACTTACAGATGGTTACCCCTTCCCTTTCCCCTGTGGTGGATTTCTCTGCATTTGTTTTAACGTGGGGGAATGGTTTTATTCTCGTATAGTACTCTTCACACACCGTAAAAGGATGGCTGTGTTCTCGATCAGCATCCTGCGCATCTCTAGGGGCTAATGTTTGTTTCACAGAGGCAAAATCAGAGCCCTAATCTAGAGAAGTCGAGTTCTCAGCTCCAGCACACAGGGCTCATCCTCTTATTAAGGGCCCTGGGGAAGGCGATAGGTCAGGTTAATCAAGGGTTTTTATCTGAGGTTGCTACTGTTATTGTTATTCCTACTGGCTGTCATGAGCAACTTGAAACCTCGTCAATTTCAGAAGTGGTTTCACAGAGGAACTCTGAATCAGATTGCTAGGTTATGTGGTTTCCCAACCGTGCTACATAGATTCCAGAAGGGATCATTGTGATCATCTAGTCTGATCTCCTTTGTAACACAGGCAACAGAACTTCCCCAAAACAATTCCTAGAGCAGATCTTTTAGAAAAACCATCCAACCTTGATTTTAAAATGGTCAGTGATGGGGAATCCACCACGACCCCTGCTGAATTGTTCCAATGGTTAATTACTCTCACTGTTAAAAATGTACACTTTATAAAGGGGTTTCTCTCCCCTCCCCGCTGTTGTGGGAAAGACTCCAACAAAAACAACAGAAAGGAAAAGGGACTGTCAAGGAAGGGAGTGAAACTGACCAGACATAAAGTGATCAAATGAAGGCTGGGAAGGAATATGATTGCTCTCTCTAAATATATATAATCTATAGGGGAGATACCGTTATTTACATATGGGATCTCAGCAATCAGATACCACATGTATATAATCTATCCCCTACCCCAATATGTTATATTATATAAATACACACAATCTGGGGATAGATATCTATATACAGGGGCTGATTGCTCCGATTATATATTATACAATCTATCCCCATCCCACGATTATATGTATAATCATATACCCTGTACATAATATATATGGGGGGGGGGATTTAACTGAGGGTGCTTTTAGATATACAGCAGGGGTGGCCAACCTGTGGCTCCGGAGCTACATGCGGCTCTTCAGAAGTTAATATGCGGCTCCTTGTCTAGGCACCGACTCCGGGGCTGGAGCTACAGGCACCAACTTTCCAGTGTGCCAGGGGGTGCTCACTGCTCCACCCCTGGCTCTGCCACAGGCCCTGCCCCCACTCCACCCCCCCTTCGCCTACCATGCCCTCATTCATCCCTCGTCCCCCGCCCCAGAGCCTCCTGCACACCACAAAACAGCTGATTAGCAGGGCTGCCGGTGGGTGGGAGGCGCTGGGTGGGGAGCTGATGGGGGGCTGCTGACGTATTACTGTGGCTCTTTGGCAATGTACATTGGTAAATTCTGGCTCCTTCTCAGGCTCAGGTTGGCCACCCCGATATACAGTGTTTCTTTAGGCAGAGATTTTGATGCAATGCACAGTTAGCCTGTGGAATTCACTGCTTTGGGGCCAAGAGCTTAGCAAAATTCAAAGAAGGCTGGGACTTTTATCTGGATAATGAGAAGATCCATGATTACAGCAGTAGATATTAAACAGACAGGGGTTTTGCATGGGATATAAACCCTCATGCAAGAGGGTGCAATCTCTGATGGGGGCTAGGAAGAAATCTGCCCAAGGGGGCAGGTTATTCCAGAATTATCCCCTTCCTCTGAAGCAGTTGGTGTTGGCTACTGTTGGAGAAGGGATAGCAACCTAAATGGGACTGTCAGTCTGATCTGGGGTAGCAGGATACCAGGCTAGATGGGCACACGGGTCTGATCTGAGGAGGTGGGATACCAACCTAGATGGGCCCATGGGTTTGATCTGGGGCAGCAGGGATGGGGACAGGTGATCTAGATGGGCCCATGTGTCTGATCCAGGGCAGCAGGGAAGGGGTGGGATACTAAGCTAGACTGGCCCATGGGTTTGATCTGGGGTGGAAGGGAGGAGGTGTGTATCGGACTAGGTGGGCCCATAGGTCTAATCCGGGGCGGCATGGAAAGGGCAGGATCCCAAGCTAAATGGGCCCAGGGAGGTCTGATCTGGGTGGGGCCGGGATGGGGAGCAGGATATCAGGCTAGATGGGCCCATGGGTCCAATCTGTGGTGGCAATTATGTTTCTAATTACGCAAAATCTTAGCTCTTTGGACATTGGCAACTACCTAGGGATAAAGGGTTGCCATAGAAAAAAAATCTCAAGAATAAATTGCACAAGACCACTGAGTTTCGGCTGTGGGGGACAGGCATATTGGAACAGACAGACTGGATCAGATCCATGGGCCCATCTACCCTGGTTTCCTGCCCCCTCTCTGTCCCCCTGGGTCAGACCCATGGGCCCATCTAGATCAGCATCACACCTGCTCCCTGTCTCGCTGGATCAGAGCCATCTAGCCTGGGATCCTGTCTCTACAAGCTTTAGAGAAAAGGATCTGGGACACTGGCGGTAGGTTCTACTCAATTCTGCTGCTGCACAGAGATCTGTGCGATGGGTTTTTAAGTCATGCCCACTTGTCATTTATATAAATCTAAATAAAAAATCCTGCAAGGTACAATTACGAGGTAACCTGCCCATAGATCTATATTGTGGTCAGACCTAAAAGCCAGAATCATGGCCCAGGCCCCCACTGTGCTAGGTGCTGTACAAACACAGGACAAAAAGAGGCTCCTTGCCCCAGAGAGCTTATGATCGAAGTACAAGACAAGAGACAACAGGTGAAGACAGAAAGACAGACAGATGGGGAAATACACTGAGCCAGGATGGTGAGCACCACATACCTTTTTGTCAGCATCACACCAAAGGGGAGTTTTGAGGAGGGATTTTAAGGACAATGGGGCAGCTTTGCAGCTGTTTATGGGCAGCTCCTCGCAGACAGCAGGGGTAGCCTGGGAGAAAGCCCAAAAGTGCCTATTTAAAAACATAACAAGTGAGCAGCGGCGGCCATGGGCCGACCAGCAGCAGGAGCAGACGTCTCAAAAGCAAATGAGACAGCATAGATTGGGTGGGGACCGGCCATGGAAGAGAAAACAAGCAGCTTATATTTGATGCGATGGAGAAGGGAGAGCTAGTATAGGGATGCAAAGTGACGGGTGACACAGGCAAAGCGATGGGCTTGGAGAACTATCTTTGCAGCAGCGTTCTGAATGCATATGAGCAAGGAAACACTGCATTTGTCAAGGCCAGAGACGAGGACACTGCAAGGATCCAGACGAAATGATGAGAGCCTAGGGGTTGTGTTTCGTCCTCACCTGAAGCAAGCAGAAATTGGCATCTGCCTGATATATCAGGATTTATATATCCTCTCTAAGAAAATGTGTCACAAATCCACATGGTCTGGTCTATACCCCAGCCTGTGACCAGTCCCTTGGGAGTGACCCCTTTTACAGGGCCAAACCCCACAGGTTCACAAAGTTGCACGGCGGCAGGCCCACAGCATCCATGAGTGGGCCTTCGGCACCAGCAATCCCACTCTCTCTTCATGGCTCCCTGCAGCAAATCCAGCCTGTGGGAGGCTGGTATTGGGCCCCTCTGAGTGGATAAAAATCAATTATTATTTAAAAAAAAAAATCTGATTTATTTGATTTAACTCTGATTTTTTTTTTTGCTAAAATGCTTTTTGAGGAAAACACCTATCTAAAGATAGTTTTAATTAAGATACATTATAGCTCAAAGATACCTCATCATGGAATAGGGATTAAAAATTCTAATTCTATAGTATGAGACAATATATTCATGTCATGTTTAAGAAAAGTTTTGTAAATGAGTTCGTATAGTTCATGGATTAGGGATCCAATCTTAAGGGGTTCCACGGGCTTCTGTAGAGATTATTTAGGTTAATCTTTCTATCTACCCAATAGGACACAGTGCTCAGTCTAGAACAGGGGTCGGCAATCTTTCAGAAGTGATGTGCCGAGTCTTCATTTATTCACTCTAATTTAAGGTTTTGCATGCCAGTAATACATTTTAACATTTATAGAAGGTCTCTTTCTATAAGTCTATAATATATAACTAAACTATTGTTGTATGTAAAGTAAATAAGGTTTTTAAAATGTTTAAAAAGCTTCATTTAAAATTAAATTAAAATGCAGAGCCCCCCGGACCGGTGGCTAGGACCCAGGCAGTGTGAGTGCCACTGAAAATCAGCTTGCCATAGGTTGCCTACCCCGGTCTAGAAGATACCAGCAGAGATGCTTAGTTTTGCAGTTTTCAAACTGTGGATTTGTCTCTCCAGAGATAACATGCTTGTTAACAGCAAAAATGATTTTAAATAAATAAATAAATAAATATAGAGAGGTGAGAAATAACAGACCTCAACCTTGTCGTCCCTCTACAAATGTGTGTACACAGAGTCAATCCCTTACCTCTCTCTAAAAGTGCAAAGTTTCAGAAAGTTCAATGAATAGAAGATTGTTGGGGGCGGAATAGATCTGGACAAGGAGAAGAAGTCTGGAGATAAATGTGAGAAGGGAGGGACAGGCAGTAGAAACAAAAGTGAAACTGTTTGAGCAGCATATTCCAGAAGTCTTGAGGTCTTTCTAAGTATAGCCTTCATTGATTTGAGATCTACCATACCATTCTCTCTCTAGAAGGGAAAACCTATAATGGCAGCAGGCCGTGAGAGACACCCAGTTTGGGAATATTTTAATGAAGTTCCTCTACCTGTGGTTAAGACAGGCATGTGTGCAAAATGCAAACAGTGCAACAAAGAAATGCAAGGCCTGGTTGCCCGAATGAAACAACATCATGAGAAGTGTTCCTTCTCAGGAGGAAGCTGCGTTGAAGATGATGAAAGGAACATGTCTGAACATGCAGGATCTTCAGCTTGGTAACAACCAACAAGAATGCACTTTTACGCAGAAATCCATGATTAAATCGAGTCTTCCTGACTAGTGATTTAAATCATGATTTAAATCAAATCCACCCTGGGGCCCCTCCAGGGCGCAAGGCTCCCAGTCAGTATTTGCAGCCACAGACAGCCTTTTCAAAACCAAGTAATTTATTAGTCACCTGGCTACAGCATCTGAGAGTCCTGAGGTTAGCAAACACAGGCAGAAGTTAAGCCCTAGTCCATTCTAGCCAAGCCAGTGCCACGAGCCAGCCCAGCAGTGAGAGATTCTCGCTGTCACTTTGTCCATCCAGGTGACAGCAGCTGGGGCTAGGAACACAGGGCGACGGCTGCCTCTCGGAGCCAGGCCTGGCGAGAGGACTGCCTCGTTTGGCTGCCAGTGATGGACTTAGGGTGGCATGAGCCCAGACAGGGCAGAGCACTGACTTCCCTGGTACTCTACAGAGCCCAGGTGGCATGGAAGAGTTTATTTAGGACTTTGGGTAACCCTGATCTAGCCAGAGGACTGCCCCACCGCAATGTGGAAGGCATCGGAGGCTGAGCGGATCAGCTGGAGACTAGGAGGGAAACCGAGGGAGAGCCACTGCCATGCCAAGCCAGAAGGGGGCACCAGCCATGGAAAAATGTTACATTGATCCAGGAGTGGGGCTGCTTAGTGCTAATGCCAGACAAAACGTTTATTGGCTCTATGTTTTCTTGAGCTGCCATGTCTCTGCCTGGAGTCACCTGTTGTCTCTTGTCTTGTACTTAGCTTGGCAGCTCTAAGGGGCGGGGACTGTTGTGTCTGTGCAATGCCTAGCACGATGGGGTCTTGGGCCAGGACTGGGCTCCTAGGCACTACCATAATACACCTAATAAATCACAGACAGCCCCTAGCACAACAGCCACCTGGTCCATGACTGGGCTCCTAGAGGTTACAGTGACATAAATAACTAGAGCGTCATGCACTTCATAGCTTCTGTCAGCCAAGCACGATGCCCCCCTCAGGGGCTCCTGGCATCTCTACATCCCACCCCCCACCAAGATCTCCAGATAGTCCCCTCTCATCCCCCATATTTCAGGGACTCCCGGCAACCCCCCACCCCCAGTGCTGTGTGTCTCCCCCCCCCCTTCCCCCCCCCCCCATCTTCCAGGGGCTAGGTATGTCCCGCATATACAAGAGGCTCTTTGTATCCCATGTCTGTAAATGCCTCTGATGCCAGGGGTTCTGTGTCCCACATTCCCCTCTTCCCCATACCATGGCTGTGTCTTCCCCCTCCCCACCGACAGCGGGGGCTCTGTGCCTACCCCCCATGCCTCCTGTGCCATATACCAGGGGTTGCGTGTGCCCCTCCACGTCCCAAAGGGGCAGGCCCACAGGGAAAACCACCATAGCCTGCAGTTCAGTAAGAGGGTACGAAACAGAGTGCGATGCCGGGGAGAGGAGAGCTGGGGGACACGCTCTCTAAAGAGGGCTGGGAGCATAGAAAGAGGCCCTGGGAAACAGGACCATATGGACTGGCGAGAATATAGCCCAGTTAGTCACGGCCCCCAGGGCCGGCGTGGGTGCCACTTAGCATGAGGGCGCAGCAATCATTGCTAGTGGGGGAGGCTGAAGGGAGTGAGCAGAAGGCTGGGAGCCGGCTGACTGACGAATGAAGACAGAGACTCTGAGAGGAAGGGCAAGGCTGGGTTTGTGAGTCTTTGGATCGCTGGCTTATACCCCAAAAGGAGGTGGACTTTGGGGAGCGCTGGAAGCGGGAGAATGACAAACTGAAGGGGAAACTGAGGCAGGGTAGGGCAACACCATGTGGAATTTAACAGACATCATGGGAACACTTCTCCTGCTGAGATCTGCAAAAAGGTTTTACAAGTCGTCACCCACCCTCGGTGTTTTATTGGCTTCAGCGTCCCCGGTGCAGGGCAGCAAGGTACATCAGGAACACACGCGCATTCAGGATGAGGAAATGGAGCAATGGGACTTGATATGCACAGCACCACCTAGTGCCCCGTGGTTTACAACTTGGCCACAATGATATGACAGCAGGTGAGAATGCTTTGTGCTTCAGCAGCCCTTTTCACGAGTAGACCCGGTGTGCTTTATCCAGAGCAATTAGTGACCCTCACAAACCCGCCCACCGAGCTTTAGCCCTATTTACACATGAAGAAACTGAGGCACAGAGCACAGGGAGGGACGTGCCCTAAGTTACACAATGAGACAGAAGAAGGGGAATAGAACCCAGGAGTCCTGACTCCCAGCCTTAACTTGCTCTAACTCATTAGACCCCACCCTCCTCCCAGAGCTAGGGACAGAACCCACGAGTCCTGGCTCCCAGCCTCCACTGCTCTGATGTATTAGTCCACAGTAAGAGGTGAGCAAGTGCTGTCCAGGGTGGGCCTATGCAGTGGGCTAGCACCAGATACTGTCCCAGGCAGAAGGGGAGGGAAGAAGGCTACCCCTTCTCTGTTGGCAAGCCCCCAGCCCCCCAGAGCAGGCAGTGAAGCCCCACTGCCACCCATGCCTGGACTCACAGGGGCGCTGAAGTGGACTCCATCGTAGCGGTAGACTTTCTGCGGGGCACGCCGCAGCGCCGGGTCAATGACGAGCTTGTAGCTTCTCCACTGGAAGTTGGGGGCTTTCTGGATGTCACCCCCACTTTCCTGATCCATTATGACTCATTTAAACTGAGAGGGAGATAGAGAGGAGAAAAACCACTATCAGCCAAGTAGTACAAACACACACAGAGTACCCCCCGCTGGCCACCTCTGGGACTGCTCTGCCACGCTGCTCGCATCTCCCTCAATCCCAGAAGCCTCCAGGTCCAGAGAGGAAAGTGCCTCTCTATCCACCCCACCAGACACCCCCCCCCACAACCAGGAGGGCCCCTTCGATCCCAGCAAGCTGGAGACCAACTAGGCTATTGAGACAAGATTCACCAGGGTTAATGGGTAAGCCTGGAAGGATTTCAGAGAGTTCCAAGCCAAAAAGTCCCATTAGATGATCGAGTCTGACCTCTTGTATAGCATGGACCAATCAGTTTCACCCAGTTCCCCCTGTGCTGAGCCCACTGACCTGGGTTAGACCCAGTCCTCGGGAGGCTAAACTAGAACCCTTCTACCCAACGACAAGTGTTGGGTCCAGATCAGGTGGGAAAACAACCGTCCGCTCTCGGGTTCGGGTCGGACCAGCTCTCCTCCTGCCACAGGGTTGGCACGAAGGCGACTGCAGGCCCTGTTCCTGCTGGCCGCCCGCCACCTCGCTGCACTGTGTGCACTGCAGAGTGAGTGTGCTGAGGAATCCCAAAGCAGAATGGAGCCGAAGCTAGCAGGAGCGGGGCATGCAGGTTCAGCAGGAAGGGTTGGCTTAGGTGGGAAAACAACTCAATCCTCATGGGCTTGGATCCAGTTTGAGTCAGGCTTAAAAGTTAGGCCTGAGCAGATTCTAGACTCAGCCGTTGTGAGAACAGGAAAGATTGAGGGGGCAATAATGCTGGGTTAGATGGGCCCTTGGGTCTGATCTGGGATGGCAGGGAGGAGGTAGGATACCGGGCTAGATGGGCCCAGGGGTCTGATCTGGGGTGGTCAGGGATGGGGGTGGGATACTGAGGCCTCTGCAATGGCAGGGCATTGATTAGGTGAGTCGTGCAGAGATGATCTCATCAGATGATCCGCACCCCATGCTGCAGATGGAGACAACCCCTGCACCCTCACCCCAAGGTCCCTGCTGGTCTGACCCAGAGGAAATTCCTTCCAGACCATGAACCTGGTGAGCCAGAGCATATAAGCCAGACCCACCAGCCATGCAGCTAACCATGGCGAGCTGAGTTAAGCAGGGGGTTCATGATTACTGTCAATCGGTGTTTGAACAGCATCAAAGCCAAGCGTGGGGGGAAATTCTTTAGGGGGGAAAAAGAGAACTAGAAGCATCAAGGAAATTCAGGAAAATGTAGGTCAAGCCTTAGGAAATATTTCCCGAGAGAGAGGAGTCTAATAACTGATGTTCTCATCTCTCTCACGGGAAAGGACAGGAGCCTCCTCACTTTGGAGACCAGAAATTAAGAGCCCTGGGTAATAACCTGTGGGGGACGATCCCACCCCAGGTGAGGAGGGCCCGGATGGGGTGACTCCATCTCTGCTGCAGGAACAGCCAGTGGGGAACGAGCAAGATGGACCAGCTTTCATCAGCCTAGGCTTTTCCTAGTCTCTGGCTTGAAGGCTAGCATGGGATAGCAAACAGTCTCTAACCTCCCCTGCCTGGCCCAGGTGACATCAGCTCGCTTGCAGGAGCCAGGGGAATCTGGTCCTTTCCTCTACCCGTAAACTGGGGCTCTTGTGGATAGATCCAATTACAGCAACTGCCTGCCTTGGAACTGGTGGGTGGGTTACAAACATGCCTATTAGTCCCTTAAATTTCACCACAAAGAGTTTGCCTATACAGACATCGCCTGGCACTGAGATGCAGCTGCCTCTGGGGAGAGGTAGCTAGGTAACAGCTGCACAGTGATGCCTCACCTGGTGTTGAGACGCAGCCACTCTGGGGCAGGGCAGCTGGGGAACACCCATGCAGCAAATGCCACACAGAGATCTCAGCTACCCCAGTCCAGAGGTGGCTTTAACAGCCGTACAGCAATGCCCCACAGGGATGGCTCGCCTGGCACTGAGATGCAGCCACCTCTGGGATGGAGCAACTGGATTACAGCTGCACAGTGGCGCTGTATAGGGATGGCTTGCCTGGTGCTCAAATGGAGCCATCTCTGGGGTGGGGCAACTGGATAATAGCCAGACCACATAGAGATCACTTGTCTGGCACTGAATTGCAGCCATCTCTTGGGTAGGGCAGCAGGGTAACAGTGCATAATTTAGGACAGGAAGTATAGAAAAATCCCATGTCCTCATGAAATTACAAGAGGACTGTTAGGAGGACAAAATGTAATTAGACACATTGGAATTTGCCCAGGAAAGTCGTGACACACAGAGCTACACCTTCACATGTACCCAAGAACACTGCACACTTTGAAGCCAAAATGGCAGTGGGGCAGAAGATACAAGTGGGATGGGGACAACAGAGTCCTTCGGGGCTATGTCCTCATCTCAACGCACTGGACACCAAGACAGAGTTAATGAGTTATACACACGCTGAGGGGAGCGGTAGAAGTTCAAAAGAACTAGATCACCCTGCTTTTTCCAGACACAATCAGCCCTGCCCTTATAGCAGCGGTAAAGAGTCAGATACGAATTTAGACGTCAGATCTGGAGACTGAGTGCGCACAGTGGGTATAATCTGGCACTGGCAAGGTAAACCACCCCAATCCCCACAGAGATTATTGAGGATCTGGTTAGAGATCTGGGTTGTTACCAGCACTCCAAGGCTAGAGTAGGAACCATACAAAGAGCAGTGCTTCCATTTCAATGCGTGTCGCTAGTGGTGCGCCCTGACTTTCATCTGGAACCCCTCAACTCCCTGCTCCACAACCCCCCTAAAGATCAGAATTTTCTGTCGATTTTCTACCTCTCTGGAATTTTGCACTAAAACAGCTCAGCTGTTCTTAATGATACTCTCCCACCCATGTGTATGGATATTAAATATGCCTGGCACTATAATGTCACATCTGTGAGAGCGACCAACTGAGGATTTCCCCTGGAAGGCTGGGGGTGGGGCAGGATCCCCCTGGGGTATTTCTCAGAGTTTCAAGGAGCCATCAATACCACCAGGAAATCAAGCAATGCACCCCAGTGCAGCAGATCTGAGCTTCACTAATAGAAACGTTATCATTTATAGTGAGATAGCATGTGGAGAGCCCCATGCAGGACTGGAGGGTCTCTGCCACTGGGCTGGGCGCTGCAATGGCTGGGTGCCCCCCAGTGAAGATCATGGACTCCCAGTGCACCAGGCGCCACGCAGACATACAGGGAGAGACAGTCCCTTCCCCAAACCGCTCACAGCCTAAATAGAAAAGGCCAGAACAGAGATGGGAGGCTATTGTCGTGCTGGGTGCCTCAAAGACCCCCACCTTGAGCAAGATTGGGGTTCCCCCATCGTGCTGGGAGCCACACAGATGCCCCCACCCCGATCCCATGGGGCATCGCTACATGAATGCAGATGTGCAAACCCAGTCCAGCACTGCAAGATGCCTTCGCAAACAGTGCCTTGTTTGAGTACCATCCTACACAGGACATGCTAGGCACGATCAGACAGGGCAACACCCACTCCTGCCCCTTGGGAAGGAAGGTGTTTGTCTGTGCATCCCCAGGGCAGGCACGGCCTGGGCAGTGGGAGGGAGAGCACAGGTACAGAAGCCTGATTCCTGCCAACAAGGGGGCAGCACTACCCATACATACACACAAACCCTCAATTCCCTCCAGCAGGAGACAGAGCTACACACCCACAGGGCTCCAATTCCTCCAGCAGGGGGCAGTACCACCCACCCACCCTGATTCCCTCAAGCCGGGAGCACTAGAATTCCCCTGACCCCACCAGTGTGCCTCAACCCAGCCCAGAAAATCAAATCCAGTTCGGCAGGAGATAGATATGAAATCGTACCTGTTATGGAAGATTTGTTCAGGGGCTCTTGATAGCAACGAAAGAAGACGTGTGTCTGTAAATGCGGCAGACTTCTTTCCAATGCAACGGGGCAGATGTTTAGTCCATAACGCAGAGTGGGACCTCGAAGGACTGGGAGGGAAGCAAAAGAAATGGGGGTTAAGCCTCAGAGGAATAAAGAGTGATGGGGGGGGAGGGGGTTATGCAGTGTATTACAGAGGATGCATCCAGAACATACAAACAGTGGTGCCCTACTATGTGAGAGGGTAACTGTACTGGAGTCAGGACTCCTGGGTCCTATCCCCAGATCTGGAAGGGGAGTGAGATCTAGTGGGTTAGACGGGGGGGCTGGGAGGCAGGACTCCTGGGTTCAATTCCAAGCTCCTGTATGATATTAGAGTTTCCAACCTACTTGTCTACCAGCAAAAATAAATTTAAAAAAATGAAGAGATTCAAAAGACAAAACTGAAACCCAGGTTAAAAGTTATTTTACGATCTGGCATCTGAGACCTGATCGAACCCTCTCAAGCCAGAAGCTGAGAAGGGCAGGCTCATAAGGAACATAAGATAACACGACGGGACGGGACGGTGATGGGCTGCAGCATGAAACCCTAAAATAGGCCTCTGGCATTAGAGCGCGCCCCAGAGTCTAGCTCTGAATTTTGTAAAGCAGCCGTTTCCAAAGCGAAGGGAGTCACTATCTAAGCCTGGAAGCTGTAATGCAGGACCCAAGGGTGGTCCCCTTTGATAAGAACAGCTCGCTCTTCTACGGCCCCCTTCACCCAAAAAGCTAACCTAGCCAGCCCCACTATCATCCCTACTTTAGGTGTGAGGAAACAGAGACACAAAGAGGCAAAGCTATGCAGCAGACCAGTGGCAGAGCCAAAAAAGAATCCAGGATTCCTGACTCCCGGCCTCCACCCCCTTCCATCATTATAGAGCACACCCACTCCCAGAGCTGGAAACCGGAGTCCAGACTCCGAGCCCCCCTGCTCTAACCGACCAGACCCCACTCCCCTCCTAGAACCAGGACAGAACCCAGGACTCCCAGTCCCCCCACCTCCAACCACTCTAGTGTCTGCAGCCTCTCCCTACAGGACACCAGATCGCGTGGCTTTGGCGACCAAGCATAGCCAGCCGGGGCATGCCCCATGGCAGGAGCCAAAGCAGAGGTAACTGTGCTACCACCACCAAGGGGGTAAATGGAGTCAGCCTGTAGCAGGTACCCAGGAAGAAGGCAGGGGGAGACAGGGGTATTCCATCTGAGCCCATAGGGAGCTGGTGGGGAGTGGGCAGTGCCCAGGGATCACACCCCAGACTGGCACTAAAGCCAAGAAATGAAGGGGACAAAGTCCACTCCTGCTTTTACCTTGGTGCCCACTGTGAGCTCCAGGGATGCCACCTGGTATAACTCTCTCCCCCTGCCCCCCCCCCCCCCCGAGGCTCCCCCTCACAGCACTGCCCGTATCCTTAAACCCCAGGGGCCAGGCATCACCCTTGCCCCACGTCCCACCCTGAGCACTCAGCAGCTCCCTCCCACTGGCATAGGCCCTTCCCCAACCCAGCACCACCTAGGGCACCCTCACCCCACAGGCTTTTCCCACTCCCCCCCCTCAATTCCCCCTCCACCCAACTCCTATGGCCTCCCGATCTCCCGCTTCCCTTAGATTCCACCCCCCACCTCTCTGATCCTCTCACCCCAACCCCCTATCAGGGGCCTCAGTTCCCCAACCCCTTCCAATTCTCTCCTCAGCTCCCCCCAGATCTCTACCACTCAGGACCCCTCCCTGGGGCCTCCCCCACCACTTCATCTCCCCCACATTCCCCATCCCAGTTTACCGCTAATCCTTGTCACACTCACAAAAGCCACCTCAACTACCCCCCCGTCCCCCATTTCCCGCACACTCACATGTGCCCTCCGTGCATGTGCACATGCACACACACACACACACACACATAAATCAGCTTCCTCCCCCACAGGTCTCCCAGCTCCCCTCCCCCTGCCTCCCCCCTTCAAGAACTCAGCTCCCTCCCCTTTTTTTGAGCCCATCCCCTCAGAACCCCGGAAGACCACCCTCAGCTTCCCCCTCCCTCCCTCCAAGCCCTTCCCCCAACCCCCCAGATTCCACCCCAGAGCCCTCCCTCTCCAGAGGATGGCCAGTCGCCCCAGAGACCTCAGCTCCTCCCTCCCCCCCACTCCTAGAGTGCCTCTTCTTTGAGCCTCCCCCCCACAGTCCTCAGCTCCCCCCTTCCCCCCCACTCCCAGAG